>NC_010004.1:0-140590 GCF_000002455.1 Bigelowiella natans
TAGACCCTAGACCCTAGACCCTAGACCCTAGACCCTAGACCCTAGACCCTAGACCCTAGACCCTAGACCCTAGACCCTAGACCCTAGACCCTAGACCCTAGACCCTAGACCCTAGACCCTAGACCCTAGACCCTAGACCCTAGACCCTAGACCCTAGACCCTAGACCCTAGACCCTAGACCCTAGACCCTAGACCCTAGACCCTAGACCCTAGACCCTAGACCCTGCGTGTGGTGGTT
The DNA here is from genome assembly GCF_000002455.1 of Bigelowiella natans. Classification (NCBI taxonomy): domain Eukaryota; phylum Cercozoa; class Chlorarachniophyceae; genus Bigelowiella; species Bigelowiella natans. The sequence goes on from NC_010004.1 coordinate 239, forward strand.
TGTTTGCGCCGCTCTGTTACTAGTTTTTAAATATTTAAACTTGACATAATTAAAATTTTAAACCTTGTAGAATCTGCATCCTTTTATATTTTGTCTACCTTTAATGCAGATAGTTTCTAACTCGTCAGTTTGGGTTTGCACGCATAACACTAACATGTTCGTTAGTCTCTTTGTGTGAGCATTTGGCATGGAGTTAGTTCCTTCTGGTTGTACGCGGCGTATGCAGCGCGGTATTCTGGTTTTTGGTAGAAACTCGCCCATGATGCGGTGTTCCTGCCCATACCTTGGAATTCGGACGCTTCCAGACCTTATACTAGCCCTTAGATTAGGGCCTGTGTAGCGTTCCACGCTCAATTGATACTCTTGTTGCTTAATTAGACATCCGGAAACATTCACGGATAAGAACCGAAACACCGCAACCGGTTCGTGGATGCGCCTAGCGGCATCCCTGTAAGATACTGAACGAAGTCCTGTAGGATAATACACGTTCAACGACCTATAAATACTACAGCGAGAGTATTTTGACTCAATTATAACTAACACGCGCGATATGGTTTTGGCAGGTATACGTTTAGTAGACCTTCAATTAGAAAGGTCTTCGGCTGATCGAATACGTCCAAAGCTGTGTATCCGCACAGGGAAGCACACACTGGAGTTTTGTCTCCCCAGATTCTCTTCTTACGTTGTGGAAGCCCCACATCAACAACTTGAGGGTTGTCACCATCTAAGAACGGTTAGCCCACACTCAAGCTTTTTGTTATATACGTGAGCTATTTCCCGCTGAGAAGAGTTTCGGTTTGGCGAGCTTGTCGTCCAGTGGTATGCGTTCCCAGGAGAAACCCCAACTAAACAAATCAAAACAATGGTTTCCTACTCTCTAACTAGGTCACGTTTCGAGTCTCAGAGGCAGCGTTTACAAAGAGGTCTAAGAGAGTTTTCGCGATGCGGGCTTTGGTTCGAGAGGGAGCATGGATCATGCTTGAATATTGATCCTGTAGAATTATCTTTTTCTACGGGTTGCATCATCGGATGATGTACCAGAGAGGCGCCGGTACGGCGCCTCTCGAATAGTTTCCGCTTTGCGGAGATGCGACTTGATAGCTGGTGGATCCTGCCAGTAGTTATATGCTCGTCTTCAAGATTAAGCCATGCATGTCTAAGTGTAAACCACTGGTGAACTGCGAATGGCTCATTATACCAGTTATAATTTATTTGGTGGTATGGACTACTCGGATACCCGTAGTAACTCTGTGGCTAATACGTGCGAATTTCCCCAACTCATCCGTCAAGGAGATTAGGAGGGGCGTATTTATTAGTTATAAACGCTAGCCTCGACACTCAGCCTTAAGTTATAGCCTGAGTGTAGAGATCGTGTTGAATCATAATAACTGTCGAATCGTATGGCCGTTTAGCTACTAGTATAGCTGAACAACGCTAACGATGCTCCAATCAAATTTCTGCCCCATCATCTTGCACGTTGGTAGGGTAGTGGCCTACCAAAGAAATGACGGGTAACGGGGAATTGGCGTTCGATTCCGGAGAGGGAGCCTGAGAGACGGCTACCACTTCTAAGGAAGGCAGCAGGCGCGCAACTTACCCAATCCTGACGCAGGGAGGTAGTGACGAAACATACCCTAGTATAGATCCGTGATCTTGTATAGGGAATGCATCCAATCTAAACCGTTGGGTGATGACCGATTGGAGGGCAAGACTGGTGCCAGCAGCCGCGGTAATACCAGCTCCAATAGCATATATTAGTGTTGTTGCGGTTAAAACGTCCGTAGTCGAATTAAAGGCTCGTAACGCGTCTGACGCTAGGAGTTACTGGGGTGACCATCCCCAAGGGGTAGCTTGTGTAGCCCTGCGGAGATATCGCCCCATGTTACCTTGACGAAATTGTGGTGTTCATAGCAAGTACGGAGTACTCTAGGCACAATAGCATGGAATAACAACGCAAGGACTCCGACCCGGATTGCGCTAGCGCTCGGGATCGGAGGAAGGATTAATAGGAGCAGTCGGGGGCGGTCGTATTCCATTGCTAGAGGTGAAATTCGGTGACCAATGGAGGACGAACAACAGCGAAAGCATCCGTCCAGTATGTTTTCATTGATCAGTGGACGAAAGCTAGGGGAGCGAACACGATTAGGCACCGTGTGTAGTCCTAGCCGTAAACGATACCGACTAGGGGTTGGTGGACGTTCTTCTCGATAGCTCCATCAGCACCTTATGAGAAATCACAAGCTTTCGGGTTCCGGGGGGAGTACGGTCGCAAGGCTGAAACTTAAAGGAATTGGCGGAAGGGCACCACAAGGCGTGGAGCTTGCGGCTTAATTTGACTCAACGCAGGAAAACTTACCAGGTCCGTACATAGGGAGGATTGACAGATTGATAGCTCTTTCTTGATTCTATGGGAGGTGGTGCATGGCCGTTTCTAGTTCGTGAGTTGACTTGTCAGGTTAATTCCGGTAACGAGCGAGACCTCAACTCCTAGCGAGCTCAGTACGTTGAATATCCGGTGTAGACTTGGGTACAACCAAGATCCACGAAGGGAGTAGCTTGGTGAAGGCAATCCGGGTATGGGCCAGGACCGAGCATTACGAAATGAGCATCCTAGGAGGACGCTTGGTGGGAAACCAAGGGAGGCATGAGGCGATAGCAGGTCTGTGATGCCCTTAGATGTTCTGGGCTGCACGCGCGCTACAATGGTGCGAGCAATGAGATGAGGGCTGAACCGAGAGGTTTGGCGCGCCTCGTAAACCGCACCCTGCCAGGGATAGATCATTGCAATTGTTGATCTTGAACGAGGAATGCCTAGTAAGCACGAGTCATCAGCTCGTGCTGAATACGTCCCTGCCCTTTGTACACACCGCCCGTCGCTCCTGCCAATGGATCGGCTGGAGAGAGCGAGAGATCGACCAGGGTAACACCCTCGCGTTGTAGACCTCCCTCGATCCGTCAGTATCTAAAGGAAGGAGAAGTCGTAACAAGGTTTCCGTAGGTGAACCTGCGGAAGGATCATCGCTTCTAAATCGAGCCCAGCGCGCGAGCGTAAGTCAAGGTTGAACACGTGACGAAAGAGAAGCAGTCAGGCGCATGGCAGGTGAACCTACCAAGTTTGAACGAAGAAACCCTAGTGATGGATGTCTAGGCTCCCGTATCGATGAAGAACGTAGCAGAAAGCGACATGCGATGATACGCGCATAGACCAGGATTCCGCGGACTCGTGAATCATTGAATCTTCGAACGCATCTGGCGCTCAGCAGTGGAGCCGTAGCAGGCTGAGCATGCCCTGGAGTAGTGACAAGAGCTGCCATCGCTGTGGCACGAGTGTGCTGCAGCGCCGTGTCCGATATCCGAAAGTGAGTCCAAATCTCCTTGAGGACGGATCAAATACCGGACCCTACCCTAGCGGTGGGGAGAGGCTAGTTTCCTGTGGGTCGCTGAACGACCCACGAGCGCATGAGGTCCTACCCACGAGCAGGAGAACCCGCTGAACTTAAGCATATCATTAAGCGGAGGAAAAGAAACTAACCAGGATTCCCTTAGTAACGGCGAGCGAACCGGGAGTAGCCCAACCACGAAGCGCATTGAACCTGAGCCAAGGGAGGCCAGGTTCTAGTGCATTGTAGGGTAAAAGGAAAACGGAGTGGTGAATCCGATGGGTGTATTCCTAGCTAAAGGGAAACCCTATACCCGCACGTGTCTGAAGAGGAACTGGAATGTCCCACCAGAGAGAGTGAGAGTCTCGTAAGTCACGCGCGGGTTGGGTCCAATACCCTTTACCAGGGCCCGGATGATCCACCAATTCCTGAGAGTCGGGTTGCTTGAGAGTGCAGCCTGAAGCGGGTGGTAGACCCCATCCAAGGCTAAATACAACCGGGAGACCGATAGCGAACAAGTACCGCGAGGGAAAGATGAAAGAGCACCCCGGAAGGGGAGTGAAATGAGAACCTGAAATCATTAGGGTGGAAGCATCTGGGGGTGCGATGTGGGGATGGTTATAAGCCAGTTCCTTTGATCGATCCCAGCCGCGCATCGCACGAGACAGGTCCGACACGGATCTGAAACGAATCTCGTGACACGATGAGGGGCTGTGTAGATAGAGACAGAGTCAGGCATGTCCTGCATGACCTGATCACGAGGATCGATCCAACATCCTCCGATGACCCGTCTTGAAACACGGACCAAGGAGTCTGGCAGGTCTGCGAGTCAGTGTGCGGCGAGCCACACGGGCGTAAGAAACCTGACCAGGGGTTGGACACATGGACCATGCCGAACTGAGGCACGGTCCATGTGTCCAACCTTGACCGGTCGCCCTATACGCGGAGCCTTATTACCGCTGATGCATCCCGGTATAGCCATACCGGGCTCGCTGCGGAAGTGCGCAGTCATGCGTTTGAGAGCTTCGCGTCTGAGCGATCCGGTGGAGCAGGCCTCCCAGGACCCGAAAGGTGGTGATCTAGGCCTGGGCAGGGCGAAGCCTGGCTAACGCTTGGTGGAGGCCCGAAGGAGTGCTGACGTGCAAATCGCTTCTCTGACCTGGGCCTAGTGGCGAAAGACCAATCGAACCACCTAGTAGCTGGTTCCCTCCGAAGTTTCTCACAGGATAGCTGAGACTCGATCGGGTGTGTCAAGTAAAGCGACTGATTACGAGTGACGGGCGTGGATAGATGTTCGACTCGTTCTCAAACTCTGAATTGGCACGGCGCCTCCTTGCTTGGATGAAGGGGTAAGCGCGACCGAGAGTCTCAAGTGGGCCAGTTTTGGTAAGCAGAGCTGGCGATGCGGGATGAACCGAGTGTCGAGTTAAAGTGTCCAACTACACGCTCACCTAGATCCCAGGAAGGGTGTCAGCTGATACTGACAGCGGGGCGGTGGTCATAGAAGTCGAAATCCGCTAAGGAGTGTGTTACAACTCACCTGCCGAACCAGTAGGCCCCGAAAATGGATGACGCTCAAGCGTGTGACTTAGACTCGACCGTGAGCGCGAACGTTGCTCTCACGGGTAGGAGGGCGTGGGTGTTGCTTCGAAGCCATGGCGTAAGCCTCGGTGGAGCGGCGCCTAGTGCAGATCTTGGTGGGAGTAGCGAATATTCAAATGAGAACTTTGAAGACTGAAGTGGAGAAGGGTTCCGCGGGAACAGCGTTTGGCCGCGGGTGAGTCGATCCTAAGGATTAGGGTAGCGCCGTAGCATCCTCATCGAAAGGGAAAAGGGTTAATATTCCCTTACCTTGGAGGGATCCGAAGGCGGCAACGCAAGCGAGCTCGCAGACGCTCGCCTTGATCCCGGGAGGAGGTCTCTACTCCTCTTGATGCTTGTGGGGGCTTGGAGCAGGGTCAACTGGAGAAGGGGCTCCACAAGCGGCACAGCCCTGTTCGAAACACGGGGTCCGGTGCATCAGGGCGGGCCCATGAAAATGCGAGGGAGCGACAAGGATGCACCTCCCAAGGTCGTACCCATAACCGCATCAGGTCTCCAAGGTGAGCAGCCTCTAGTCGATAGAGAAAGGTAGGTAAGGGAATTCGGCAAATTAGATCTGTAACTTCGGGATAAGGATTGGCTTCGATCGTTACCCCCCTGGGTATCGCTGCGGAAGTGCGCAGTGAAGTTTCGCGTGGCGGAGACCCGACGGCCTACACAAAATACGAGATCTATACACATCCCACAGCGGGTGCAACTCCCCGATCCAAGGATGTGTGTCTGTATACTAATGGACGGTCTTTGTGTGGCGGGTGTCGTGTCAGGGGTCACCGAGGAACGATACTGATACCTGGGGGAGGTTGACTCAATTGAAACTGGCGCGGACCAAGGGAATCCGACTGTCTACTAAAAACACAGCATTGCGATGGTCCCCGCGGATGTTGACGCAATGTGAATCCTGCCCAGTGCTCAGACTGTCAAGACGGAGAGATTCGACGAAGCACGGGTAAACGGCGGGAGTAACTATGACTCTCTTAAGGTAGCTAAATGCCTCGTCATCTAATTAGTGACGTGCATGAATGGAGCAACGAGATTCCTACTGTCCCTACCTACCCTCTAGCGAAACCACAGCCAAGGGAACGGGCTTGGGAGAAACAGCGGGGAAAGAAGACCCTGTTGAGCTTGACTCTATCCTGGGGTTGTTGGGCGACTTAGGAGGTGTAGCATAGGTGGGAGCTTCCGAGCGTCACTGAAATACCACCACTCCCAAGATCGTCCTGCTGATCTTGTTATGGTAAGCGTGCATGGACCCACTCCCGTGGCGTGGTTTGTGCGCGGCAGGCATACTCGAGTAAGTGTAGGATCCGCGCGATTCCTCGCTTGCTTGGCTTCTTACGCACGAGAGACACCCCCAGGTGGGGAGTTCGGCTGGGGCGGTACACCCGTCAAAAGACAACGCGGGTGTCCTATGGTCAGCTCAACGAGGACAGAACTCTCGTGTGGTGTAGTTAAGGGTAGAAGCTGACTTGATTCGGGCTCTCAGTAGGAGCTTGAGCTGCGAAAGCATGGCCTACCGATCCTTTAGCCTTCTGGGTGTGAAGCTAGAGGTGTCAGAAAAGTTACCACAGGGATAATTGGTTTGTGGCAGCCAAGCGTTCATAGCGACGTTGCTTTTTGATTCTTCGATGTCGGCTCTTCCTATCATTGTGAAGCAGGATTCACAAAGCGTTGGATTGTTCACCCACAGACAGGGAACGTGAGCTGGGTTTAGACCGTCGTGAGACAGGTTAGTTTTACCCTACTGTTGTGAGGGGCCGGTGTGATGGTAATGGAGCTTAGTACGAGAGGAACGGTTCGATCGGATACTTGGTAACGCGCTCGATGGAGCCGTCGATGGCGCGAGGCTACATCCGTGGGGTAATGGCTGACAGCCTCTCAAGCCAGAACCCTTGCCAGAGACACGGCCAGGCGAGAGGAACGCGGCCGGCCAAGACAAGCCTCTGCGCGAAGCGGAGGAAGAAGGCCTTATGTACCCCTTAGAGGGCACAGAACTGACGCGCCCGAGCCTCAGATCATTCTGGGGCAAGACCTCCGCCAAGGACCCACTGTAGACGACCGTGCTAAAGAGGAACGGGGTGCTGGAAGCGAGAGAGTGCAAACGCGTGATCCGTGCAGGCCTACCCCCGGTTCACTAGGTCCTCCGGAATAAGGATGCAAGTATACAAAAATTCTGCTTCTTACTATTCTTAGTTGTAGTCTTTTCGTTACCTTACTTTCAGGCATTATCTCGTTTAAGGCTTTTAATCATATATCCTCTTGGGTTAGCATCTCTTGATGTTATTTCAGCCTCGCTTACATAAATTTGCGTCGCTACTAGAGTATCTCAACTTTTAACAGTCCTCTTGAACGTTCGATGAATCTGTAGAGAGTCGCCCATTGATGTCATGCACTATCTCAATTACCTTGATTAATAAGCCAACCTGGGTTGCATTCCTTGAATTTGATTCGGAGCATTTTTTGAGATGTCTTTGGCTTTCTTGAGATACATCCAAAAGGAGGAGACTATTTCTATATCAAGCACCTCCAAACTTCAGTTGATAAGAGAGACAGAGGAGTCCTGTAAACGCAAAGTAGGAGTAGGGGTGTGCACCCCTACGTCTTGTAGAGAAATAGCTTCTCCTGTGGTCACAGATCGTCCAGGTATGTTCTAGTAAGAGTCATGTGAAACATTGAGGTTTTTTTACCACCGTGTCTGAAGGTGCTCTTTGAATGTACATGCACTCATCTCTATACGGTGGTTAGAAAAAGGGAGTAAGGTAAATATTAAGTGAATAATCCTAAAACAAAAAAAAGTTAATTATAGGCTTTAATTAGTAAAGTCTTGTCAAATATAATAGCGAGCGACCTTCTGTAAGGCCATGGTTATTATTGAAGTAGAGTTTGTAGTTCACTCATGAGTTGGGTTATGGCAGACCTGTCTTTACTGTTCAGACCGGATCGCAGGGCATCGATGGTAGACTGTATCTGTGAAGCTTTCTCAGATTTTGCAAGTTCGCTGTCTTCTTGTAGCTTCCTCTGAGCTTCGTAAATGAGAGCCTCGGCGTTATTTTTAATCTCGACAAATTCCTTTTCGGCCTTATCCTCACCTGAATACTTCTGGGCATCTTCAATGATCTGATCGATCTCTTCCTTGCTAAGAAAACTTCTTGGTCATTTGGGTTTGTTTCGTGCATCTTTTTGGAAAGCCTGGTGTGTCAAGTGCAACCTCATCTTGTCGTTGGATTACCCTATAATTGATTTTCTGGCGAAACGGTGTCTATTTTCATAAAGGATCATATCGTTTTCGATACTGGATGGAAACTTTAGGTGTTGTGTATTTATCTGATAAGGATTTGTTTTGTCCTCTAGTTTGTACCTTCATGCTTGGGTTTTTTTTGTAAGATACTAGGGAGCGGCGTATATATAAGGGCGAGCTATCTGTGCATGTATCAAGAAATATAGGTGTATAATATAATTTTTAATTAAATGTTACATATGATAAAGTAATTATCGACTTACATAAGAGTCTTGTAGTATGAAGAGCCATGGTTACAAATATCTATATAACTTTATGTATGAGATACTGACAAGGAATAAGCCTATGGAACTAGATACAATAGTGATCAACATATTGATGTTTGCGACGATGAAGTCCCATACAATATTAACTTAGTACATTCTCTTTAGGGTCTTTAGATGAATTTTTCGCGTCAGATCCAATTGTTAAGAATAACGTTGGATAATAACAATTACCTTCAGTTATTTCTCTATGGTTGGCTTAGCTGATCAAATAGCAAATCAGTATCAAATTAAAAATCTCAACACATCTTTATTGGCAACCAATTTAGACTTAAAAGTTTTTATATTATTTTTAGGTAAATGAAGAGATTCTTTGGGAATTATTTTTACAGACTGGGCCTTTAAGTATTTTTAAACATATAGGATCTATATTTTTACCAAGAGACCCTTTGAGCGATAGACATTTTGGATATGCTTTTATAGAGTATGAAACTGAATTAGATGCAAATTATGTTAGATTATCTAAACTAGACAATAAAAATCTTATCACCACTTAGATTGTTTAATAAATTAATTTCTATAAACAAACTTAGTCATGAAGGATCATATAGTACCGGTGCTTGTCTGTATATTGGAAATATTAACAAGAACACGGACGAAAAAGTATTACAATATATCCTTAGTTAATTTATTCAACATTCTCATCGTTTGGGAATATAGTCAAAGCACCCATTTTATCTAAAACTTTTACTAATAAGGGAGTGAAATATTATGCACTTATTACTTATGATTCTTACGATTCTGCTGATGCAGCAATTTACAATATGAATGGACAAATGTTTAATGGCAACGTTATTACTGTTGATTATTTTTATTCTGCATCTTCAACAAGGATTAAAGTTTATTTCTTTTTATTTAGACATCGGTAGTTGAAAGAATGATAAATGAAAATAGAAAACTATTCCACCACTAGACTAAACCCTTAATAACAATTATTACAGACCTGACTTAATGTTCGGTATTTCATTGAACATTTACAAACTAATGTTATCAAGTAATTCTGATTTAATGATGATAATGAAGCTTAAAAAATTAATGAATAACTATTCTCTTTTAAATGGATATGAGCTAGTTAATATAAATCGTAATTATATTAATATGACTATTCGATCCGGTTTCGAAAAAAGCAAATTAAAAATTAAATCGATAAATTTATATGAAAAAGCCCCCCAAAGATCTATAAATACAATTAAAAATAGGCAGTCTCTTTTTGGAGATGTCTTTAATGATTATAAAGTTAAGTTTAATCATTCTTTTAGTATTAGTAGGATTTATGAAGTTCTAGCATTAATTAATAACTATTAAGCAATAAAACTAATTAAGTAATTGAATGATAATGATTAGTAATTTTTACAAATGTATTAAATTTTTTGATATTTTTATAGAAGTAAAAAAAAATATAAAGATTCTAGACATACGAAATCCGAATAAGGGAAGAAATCTCCTAATTGAAAATAGTATAAATTCTTCGAAACTTGGAAATCCGATTATTATATTATTGAATAAAGTAGATTTAATCCCAAAATGGGTTATAAAATTCTGGATAAAATATTATTCCAAAAACAATTTTGTATTAACACACTCTAACAAATCAATCAACAATAAAGATTCTAAATATTTTATAAAGCTTCTATCCATAAATAGTCAAATTTATAAAAATAAAATAAAAAAAGTACTCGTATTTGGGAAAAGCTTCGTAGGCAAATCAACTTTTATTCGTTGTTTACAGCTAAAAATAAAATCGAAATCCTACAATCTTAAGGAGCATGCTCATAAAAAGATGCCTCATTTTAGTTTTATCAAGCTAACTAGACTTTTATATATCTGTGAAACTAATTTCAATAAGGTAATTAAAAATATTTTAGAAAACTGTCAATTTATCCGGTTTTTCTAATAAATCTTTAAAACTAATTTATGCTAAAGTTTTATTTCAATTAATGGTATTCTTAGAAAAATTTTTACTTAAAAAATGTCGACATAATAAAAGTAGTAGAAATAATATAATAATAAAACTTTTTCAGAATTATAAAAGAAGTAATTTTTCAAGCCTACATACAAAGTTCCTCAAGGGGAAAGTACCTAATTTTATAATTCCGTTCTATTAGTTATTCTTGTATTAATTAAAGAACAAATAATAAAAATATTTCTTTCAGGGTTATAACTCAAAAAATTCCATAACTAAAGTTATTTAATTCTTATAATATCATTAATTAGTTTCTTGATTAAAGAGAAAAAGGTTTCATGTTTATTACGTTTCATTAATAATCGAAATTTTATTTCTGAGTTGCTTTCTAACTCTGTAATATGACAAGTGTTTGCACCGTCAGGCCCTTGGAATGAGTTTTGAAAAGTTTTTTCATAATATTTTTGGAAAGAGAATAAGTTTGTCTGTGAACCCTGTACTATTTTTTTTTGAACATATTTTTCCTTAAAATCTGGTTCCTCTAAGTACAACTCTTCCAATGGTGTATCGTAATCGTAAAATGAACCTACTGGTGAATTCATGTTAGATTTAAAATTCATGTAATCATACTCATCTGCTTTTTCAAATGAATTGTATATTTTAGAAAAACCTTCAACAAAATCCTCATGAAAAAAGTAATCATATGCGGTAGGTTTGAAGAGCATCAAGTTTTCTAGATCATTTTTTTCATCTGTTATGGTATTGTGGTACAATACGTAATCTTCGTTTAAGAAATAATGCATTATATCCATAGTTAGAAGAAAAGGTACAAAAATACCTTTGTAAATATTTCTCTGGCAGTGAAACTCGAAGGTATCGTCAGCTATAATTAGGAGAAATCCAATTTTTTTCAAAAAAGGAGAGCCTACATCAAGCTTGATGGAAAAATCAGCATGTAAATAGGGATCGGATCTTTTGTCGAAAGAAATATCTAACTCTAAATTTGACACTGACGGTACAAGAACCATACCTGTATTAAAATTTCCTGATAAGAAATTTTCATGTATACGATTTTTAGTCATTATCAAGTTTCTTGATAATTCGAGGTTATAGAACAAGTAATTAAATATGGAATCATTTTCCGTATAACGAATGCAAAATGAATTTGAAATTTTCTTACCATCATTATAAAGAGAAAAAGCTGTGCTTAAATCGCAGTCAAAATGTGATCTAGGAGTAATCATTGTTGTTTGTGCAAAACAAACAAAATAACCTTCATATTCTACGGCTTTAGTAAATTCAGTGGAAATGCCGCTACAAATATTCCTTGAAATTCGCTTTGATGAAAACAAAGATAATGTATAATCTAAGGATAAGCCACAATTGTAGTCAACAGTTAGATTGAATTCGATTGGGAAGTTGAAAAACCCGCGATTATTTAAATGAATAATAACCCCGTCTATGAATTCTAAGCCTTTTAGTGAGAAATCTTCTTGATATTCTTCGTCATCTGCTATATCAATAAAAGAAGTTTCAACATTCTGTTTATCACCGATTGCAAGTATATTTTTCAATGAAGCATCTAGATTAAAAGTCTCGCCTTTTGCTATATCTATTTTATCAATATCGAAATTATTTTGTTGCATGTTTTTGAAAATATAATTTTCTCTTTTCCAGCATAAGTACTCGAGATTGGTAAGGTTATTAATATAAGTGCTTTTCAAGTTATATTTTAACTCTCTTGGATTACACATAATATTCTCAAGTTCGATCGACTTAAAAGTGTAAAATGTTTTATCATTTTTAGAGGATCTGTATTTTTTCATTTGATTAACGAAAGTTAAATCATCTAACCAAAAAGCTTCTTCAGGAGCAGGATTATCAAGATCTGAATCAGTAGAATCATCTATTTCTCTTGTTATATTTAACATGCTATCGTTATCAAATAACAGGGAATCAATCAAAAATTCATAATCTTCTATCTCATCCAATTCATCAAAAGATTCGAGTATATCTGTGTGCTTATCAGAAGTGTTAAAATCATAATCCGAGTAACTTAACTCGTTAATTATTTGATTGAATTTTTCTATTTTGAGATTTGGGTGGCTGTTATTTAAAAAATAGATATTTTTAGCAAATTCAATATTAAAATAGCTTTGATAACAGTTTTTTTGTTTGAGATAACAGATTTTCTTTTCCTTTTTATATTCAATTGAATCCATAAAGGGCAAGGATTTTTGATTTGTAAATAAGTTAACATTTTTAACACTATTGATCAGACGATCTTGTAGAAAATCAAGAGGAAAATAACATTCAGGCCACGACATTGAACTCGAAAAACTGTAATCGTCGAAGGGAACTTCCCAAAGAGACTTATCCACCAGTATTGCATCTAAATTGATTTTAACACCTTTTAGTGTCAAATCCCATTGTGGTTGTTCATATTCTCTTAAGTGCATCGATTGTGTGTAGGCTTTATCGTCAGTTATATCTTGTTGAAATTCTTTAATCCAGTTATAATTTTGATATTTATTTACAGATAAAACAGCATTAAGAGTCGTCATTTTAAATAATTTTAAGCCCCCTAATTTTAAAAGGTTAGATTTGTTAAAAGTTGAAATATTAAAATTTAAATAGTTAAAGTAGAAAATTGACTGTTCGTTTAAAGGGAAACTTACTAAAAACAACGTATTCATTTGTGTAAATGTATTAGCAGCTTTTTTCGAAAAACCTGAAAATACCACATTTTCGAGCTTTTTGAAAATAAATCTATTCGATGTGTTGGATTCAAGGATAAGTTTTTTTGTCAGATTGTTAACAATTTTTATTGATTTATCTTCAGCGACTATTTTATTATTTTTTTCTATTTGTGCTTTAGATTTAGGATTTTTCTCTATGCCGAATGTTTTGATGAAAAATAATTTGATTAACTTTAATTTAATAATATAATTCTTTTTTGATAGAAGATTGATAACGGCCAAGTTTTTTATAAAAAATAAGGGTAAAGCTAAAGAAGTAATTTTACCAGTTTTAAATTTTTTTTTTAAATTAAAAATAGTTTTATTTTGCGATTCACATAGATTTATAAGGTTCTTTAAATCAGTCTGATTAGTAATTTTTGATATAATTAATTCTGTATCAAAAAAAGTAGAGAACCATGAAATACTAGGGACTCTAGAGTTACAATCCTTTGGAATATTTTTAAAATAGCCAGAAGTAAAATAATAAGTTAACCAGTAATGAAAAAGACTTCTCTCTTGAGATATTTGGCATGATTTTTTTGAAATCTTATAAGGATAAGCGATTTTATTAACATAATGGTCCCTACATAACGAGAGAGTTTTTGTTATAGAATTAGCTAAATGGAAATTTTTTAGATCGATAAGCCAGGTCACTTGATTGTACGAGTTGAAAGAATTTAAATATGGTATGTTACTCCAATTACAATGTGTATTAAGATCAGAATACTCTACATCAACTATGATAGTTGTTTTAGACCATACTTTTAAACCTAATTGTTTAACTATTTGAATGAAAGAAGAGAAATGGCCTATACCAAATTTATAAAGTAAAAGTTTGTCGAACAAAATTAAATTATCAAAATCAAAAGCAGTAGAAAATAACGATCTTTGTAATGTAGTATTAAAGGACTTTAGCATTGAGTAACTTTCAGATGTAATCTCGTGAATCATGAAAATTTTAAAGTTTAAGTGTTTGTATTTAGAGTCTAATGTATTTGTTAGATTATCATATTTTTTTTTTTGTTCTAGTATAAAAGATTCAAAAATATTTTTTCGTAGTCGTTTGCTTTTTGACATTAAGGATTGGCTAATCCCCATGACTAAGATTTTATAATTGTATTCGATATAGTTTGAAAAACTTATGTTTTCAAATTTTTGAATAATTTGAGATGATATAAATGGATAGGTTTTAGTTTTAATTCCATTCGATCTATTTTCCAATACTGTCCTTTCTTTGAAACTTTCAAGAAGTTTGTCTACCAATTCTCTATGAGATAATTTAGTATTGATATGAAATATAGAAAGATGAGTGATATAATCAGAGTATTTCTGACCGTATTGATTATTAAGACTCTGATAAAAAGATTCATATAAAATCCAATTTTTCGAAAATAATAAATTAGCGTTCAATCGTCTCATGGTAAAATTTGACTTGTCTTCAGAAAGCAAAAAAGAATTTTTAAGATTTTTTAAATGATGTAAATACAACATTTTATTAAAAGTATTGGATGATTTCGATCTATTTTTTCTAAAGAATAGATCGTTTGGTTTAGAGTATAAATAACTGTAATATAAAATTTTATTCAAAGTATGAACCATAAAGTTTAAATAAAACACAGAATTTAATGTAGTTTTTAACTCACTCAAAAATTTTTTAGATTTAGATTTGTAGCTTTTATATTTTCTATTTTTAAAAATTGTAAAATATTTACTATTAGATAAATAGTTAGGATATAAAAGAAATTTTAAGTATTTACTTTGGTGAATCTTGTTTGTACTAGTAATTGAGTTACAATAGCATAGTAAATTTTTATATTTATTTATTTCTTGATTAATTTGCATATTAATAAAACTCCTTCAATTGTAGTACATAAAATTAGTACCTTTTAAATAAAGCGGGAGTAGATGTAAATTTATTTTACTATAACAGGTCTAACAATATATATTCTCCGATGCCGGGATTTGAACCCGAGTCTTACGGGTGAAAGCCGTATATCCTAACCATCTAGACTACATCGGAAGCAAAAATTGTGCTCTTATTTTAAGTATTCTTTAGTAAAAGGCGAAAGAATAGATACACTTAATCCGAAATTGATTAAATTGCTAAATACTATATTCATTTAAAACTTAGTCATTCTAGGTACATTTTATTAAGGTATCGTTCAATGTTTGTGTTTTTAGTTTCTACTCTTAGCCTATAGTTTTTAACAATAATTTTTTGCTTTAGTAATTTATTTTGAATTTTATTAATATCTGCATTTATTTTAATTTTTTTTTTTGCCTTATCATTATTCTTATAATTTCGATCAATAAAAATTAATAGCTTGTAAAACTCACATTTTTTTTTATGTATTAAAACTAATATATTTTTTAAATAAAGTTTTCTTTTAGTTCTTGATAGAAATGATATCTTGTTTTCATTGATAACTTTCTTGACAAAACATGCATGTTTAAATGTATTCATAACAATTATTATTTAAACAGGGATTTTCTTTTAATTATGATCTTTGTAGTTTTCTCTATAACATTTAAGAATGATTCTATGGAGATTCGTAAAGTTTACCATTTTTTATAAGACTGTTTTTATTGGCATACTATCTTTTGTTTCAATGATTAAAAGTATTTTAGGACCATATGGACGAGTAATTAATTTTTTAAAGGAAAAGATGATCTATAGTCTCACTAGAAAAATTATAAAAACTAAATGTATTTATGTTATAACTAAAAATCTTAGGATTAAAAACCCCGTCACTTTGTTGTTTCAAGGTATGAATTTTTCAATATAGATTTCATAAAATCTTTAGAAAAAAAAATCGGGTCCGAGATGAATGCAATTGTCGTTTTAATTGGTAATGTTATTTTTAATTCGAATCTCGTTTATAAGAATGATATTGAAATAGTCAAAATAATAAAGGGTGAAGCAATTAGTTTTAGGTTTACGATTGTCAATGAAGATAGGTATTTCATCTATTGATACCAACTCTAAAATTTTACTGAAAAATCTTAGCAAAAACGCGTTATTTTGGTGGGTATATAACTCTTGTAAAACTATTTTAAAATCATCTATTAGTTTTGAATATATTAACTATTTTTCAAAACTAACCATGGTGGCATTATTAAAATACAAAAAGAAAAATATATTGAATGATATTAAAATAATAAGAGTGCCTGGGGGTGATGGTAAAGTATAGAGCTCGTTAATAGGAAAGCTTTTTGGATCAAGGAATAGTCTTAAAAAATATAGCGGGTATTGCAAACGATATGTTTATTGAAAATGCAAGGTCTTTTATTCTGTCTAACAATGAAATGAGTAAAACCCCTTCTTTTTTATTCAAAGATAACAAACAAGAAACATCAAACTTTGTTAATATCCTAAAAAATTTAGATCTTCAGAATTTATTGTATAAAACTCAGGCACTAGTTAATGTTGGGTATGAGCTGCTTCTTACGAAAAATATTATTTATGAGGCCCAAGATAGATATTTAAAGCGAAGACAAATATTATTTATTGACAATTTAGATTTAAGAAGTTAAAAAACTATTATTCAGGTTTAAGGAAGATATCATATCTAGTATCTGCTTCAATTAGTACGACCAACAATGCGATAGAAAAGTATAAGATGGGTAAGATAAAAACGTTATTTTTATCAAGACTACAGGAAAAACAGTTTATAGTTTGCAAAGGTACTGAAAATGTGGGATGTTCTCTTATAATTAGAGGCAGAACAAACAATGAAATTATGTATTTCAAAAAAGCAGTATTTGATTCTCTTCGATCATCTTTATTAGCATTGAAAGATTTAAGATTTATGTTTACTGGTGGATGTACAGAAGTAAAAGTAAGTGTATACTTATTAGCTTATAAATGATATATTCTCGTTTTCAAATTATTTTAATATTAAAGATCGTTTTTTTCTAAAACTACTAGGATCGAGTTTAGAATCTCTGATGAGTCAAGTTTATGTTAATTGTGGTCTAAATCCTGTATTTATTATAAAGAGATTGACTAAATTCAATCTTGATAGTTCAATGAAAAAAGTTTCATTTGATATTAATTCGAGAAAATTTTTTCAATCGGATTGGATTGGTTCTTGCCAGCCCTCGAAAATCCTGGAACAAGTTTTTAAATTTAAATCATAGGTAATTATTATTTCTATTGAATTCATTGAGGTGTTGCTGAAGACTTCTGTTTTAGTATTTCAATAATATTTCTGAGAAATTAAATTGTTTAATTTTTTAGAATTAAATGAATAAATTGTGCTTCTAATTCCATTTTTAGAATTTGACTCTGTGCAACTGGAACGATCTTGCCACCCAAACTAAAAACCTAATTTTACTTTTGGTAAAATTTCGTATAACTTTGTAAATTTTGAATCGGGTTTCAATTTATAATTTTTATGTGAGTTTTTTAAAAAGAGTTTATAGTTATAGATGTATCTATTAGGAGTATCATTGAAACATTCGACACTTTTAAATAATAAAGTATGAGATTTGTTCAACTTATTCAACATACTATATATTTTTATCAAACCCTTTTACAATTTTTTTTAATAAAGAGGATGGATTGCTGAAAAAGTAAGGACCTTTGTTTGGATTAGTCCTAGTTTTAAGATTCTTTTTTTTTAATATTCTATTATATACGTGCTCATATCGACCAGAAAAAACTAAATCTTTACATCTTATAACTTTCTAATTTAATTAAATTTACCAATGTATAACCTTTTTTGAGTAATATCACAATGTTGGATGCTAATCTCCCTATTAGTTGATTTCTTCCATCGATGACAATTGTCTTTAAAATAAATATTTACTTTCTTCATTGAACCTTATTTTCAAATAGTTGCTAACTGCACTTAATTAAAAGCATGGGGTTTTGTTTAAACCGATCAATTAGTTTACTAAAAATTTCCCACTTTATAACAACAATTTATTATTTCATACTTTTAGCTTTAAGAGATTTAGAGAAAATTACAGTTAATAATTCAACTCAGTACTATTATTCAACGATTTTTGGATCAACTACACACTGTGGAATAACTAAAGGTTTCCACAATTTATAAAGAAAGTGACGTTGATATAATCTTGTTAGTTCCGTGGTTTTTTAGATCTAAGAAAATTAATCTTTACAAAAGAGTACCTTCACCAAGTGTTAGAATATTTTTACGATTTTTACAGAGTAAGTTCTTTTCGATAAAAGTTATACATTATTTTTAGTACTTAAGTATTCCAGTTGATTTTCAGTATCTAAAGAATAGTTATTCTATTTTTACTAATAGTAAAATTTTGGTAAATAATTTCGAAATATTCACTAATTATCTTAAATTAAAGTTAAAACGAAAAATCAACTCTCTAAGAACTTTAAAAACAATATCTTTTAAGGTAGCTAACAATTTTTTATTTAAAAAGTTATTAAATCATTTAAAATTTTATTTTATTAAAAATTCTTTTTATAAAAACTATGCTGGATTATTAGGGAATATATCCATATTAATTATTATCTTTAAGGTAATCAGATATTTATCTGATTTGACTTGGACAAAAACCGTAAGCGTCATATGTAAAGTATTAAAAAATGTAAAAGTATTTTTTAATAAAAATTCTAAAAGAGTTTGTTATAAATTATCGTGGAGAATATTGGAAAAAGTGCAAAGATTTTCTAAAATTTGAATTATTTAGATCATCTATTTCACTGGATATATTTTCTGTTGCCAGAAGATATTACAACACATCGAGAAATTTCAAATACTATAATATAAAGCATATGATTCATTTGGTTAAAAAATTACACTTTTTTTTGTATTTTGAAGCTAGAGCAGGCTTTGTTTCTAAGTACAATTTTTTAAAACCATCAGTATTTTTTATAGAAGTACGTTACTAACAAATAGATTCAATATGCTAATAGTGACAACGTATTAGAGAAAGGCATGATTGATTATATAAAAAAAAGCTTAAAATTTATTTTAAAAAGCATTACGAAATTATCTAGTCCAAAAATAATTATATTCAATTTCCCAAAAAAAAATGAGAATTATTCCTGTTTAAGATCGTCCTTTCTTATACGGACTACAAAAATATCTTTAATTACAAAATTCAAACAATTTAATATCAATGGCATAATAAGATATTATAAAATTAAAGTAACAAATATGAAATGAGAAAATCTATAAAGAAATTATTAAAGATAATACATATGCAAATTTAAAAATAGTAGGAAGATCTTGGGAATCATTTAAATTTAAAGAGCCTTTTTTTCATGTTCTTTCCTGATAATAAACTAATAATTAAAAATTAGTAATATAATGCCAAAATATAAAACATTATATAAAAATATGTATAAACTTGAACCTCCTAAAATGGTAATACTTAATATAATAGAAAGTGGGGATTATTAATAAGACAAACGCTCAAATTAAAAAGAAAAAAACATTTTTAAACAATATTAATTATGATAAAAAAGTATCTGACCTAAATGATGATTTACAAATAGATAAAATAAATATCAGAAAATGGAACCATCTTTCAAAAGTCAATCAAACCATGCAAAAAACTAATCTAATTAAACTACAAAATGATAAAAAGAATTATAAATCACATATTGAAAAAGAAAGTCCTTGTTTTTCAAGAATTTACAAAGGACAAAAAGTTTTTTCAGTTTATGTAGCTCAACATAATGTAGGTGAAATTTTTACAATCGGAAATGATATTAGATGGTATTTTTTAAATTAATAGTATTATGTCAGAAAATATAAAATTACATAGTTATAAAACATCAGATCTCTTTGGAACAAGAATAAAAGCTAATGTAAGAAATGTTAAATATTATTAAAACAGATTAACAATCCTCTATTCCATGTTTTTCCGGTAGTACTAGAAAAGTATTACAATAGAGATAATTCTGAGAACACCAGATTTAATAAAGTATCAGATTTTAAAAGATCTCCTCTTGTTTTGAAAGTTAAAAGAGCACAAATACCTGGAGAAATTTTGAATTATAGTGGAAGGAAATTTCATAGTACTAATTATTGGGTAAATTTTGATTCTCAATAAATAAGTAAAGAGTATTAATTAATACATGAACCAAGAATTTAATAGAAATAATTTAAGCGTTGAGACTGTGACATTATATTTAAGTGATAAAGCTTTTAAAAGACCGTAGTTTTCTAAAATGAAGCTAATATTATCTCTATGAATCTGAGAAATCCATTCTTTTTCTGATGTTCTTCTATTTCCAGTGCCTTCATATTTCCAAAAAAGAAAATCTAATTGATTACTGAAGACTAGCATTAGAATATTTATGAGTATACGTAGAAAATAAAGGAAGAACAAAATTAAAAACGGTTTAAATTAACAAGATGTATAAGAAAATAATAAATTTTCAGAGCAATTTTATCGATGTAAAAAGTAATATTTAAGGGGTATTTGTAGTAATAAGTATAGATGTCTATTAGATTTTCTATTAAAAATAATAATACTATTCAAAAATAAGAGTTGGGTTAGCTTTATTAAGCTTTTTATACTATTTTTCGATAATAAGGATAGAACCGATACTTTGAAAAAGTTAAAAGGATAAGAGTTTTTTTTCATGTAGCTAATAAAATTAAATATACGTGTTAGAATCGTCTTTTAAAAGAAGGAAACAATTACTTTTGAGGCAAGAATCTACAAAATATTCTGATTTTATGACTTGTTCGTATATTTTTTCTTCTATAATCATTTTTTTCTTTGTTATAAAATAAAACTTTTACCATGAAGACTAACAAGTTTAGTTTATTGTTTGTTTTCGAAATATGTTGATAACTTAATAAATTAATTTGGTTCAAATATTTATAATAATGTGTTAAACAATATTGCTGCAAAATGATTATATCATTTTTATTAAACTGATTTAAACAGTAATTAAATAGTAAATAATTTATCTATACAGGATATACTACTTTTTTATTAAATTCGTTGATATGAATTAGTAAGTACTTTTTGGTTTTTTCAATCCCCTTTGTAGTTTTTGTATCAGAAATAGAAAGATAGGGTATAATTTTCTCGATATCGCTATCGTTGATAATTGTTTGAAAATGTAACAATGAATTAGAGGAACTATCAATATTAATTAGCAATTTTTTTATGTAAATGAGAAAACTGTTTATATTAATACCAGATTTATAATATAGTATTAATTGGATTTTTTGGTTGACTCTTAATATTTTTTGCCTAACAATACACTGAAACAAAATATTGTATAAATGTAGATTGCTATATTATAAAATTACACCTTAAAGATACAAATACGAAGCAAGCCATTAATAACAGCTGCATACAATTATTATTTTGAGGAACTTTGATACTATTTACACTTTGCTATAATAAGTAATTAATAATAAAAAAAAGATTTTATGAAAAAACTGATGGTTCATCCAATAGTAAAATAAAATTATTTAGAACCTTCTTTATCGGTACTTAATCGGAAAAAATATAATTCTTGTTTGTTTAAAAGAAAAAAATAAGACAATAAATGGAAAAATTATAGTATATTTTAGTATTATAGGGTTTTGATGAGTATATGAATATTGTGTTGAGTGAAGCGGTAGCGAAAAACAAGGAGGTTGAGAAAATTAAAAATTTAATATTGGTTAAAGGTAATCAGATTAGTGAGTTATCTAAAAATTTTTCTTAAGTTAAACTTATAATTGAATCATAGCATACTTAATAAAATAGTATTTATTTTTGAACCTACGTACCCCATTGTTTTTTTTGTATATTTGCAGTATTTTCTATTTATATGCATTCTTGGACTAGATAATGTAAAAGGTTCAATTAGTTTATTCAATCTCTCCAATAGGTACTCATTATAGCTCGTTAAGTTATTTCCTAAGAATTCAGACATTTGATTTAGATTACTGTTCTTATTCGAGTGATTCAGTATCTGTATTAATGATTTTTTATTTAAATGAACTTTAGTATTTTTGAACTATAAACTTTAAAAGTACCTTAAATACTCCTCTTTGTAGCACTAATTTGATAAAAGCATGAAATTTTAGCTCTCCCCAAACTATATATGGGTTTATTTTTGATAGAAGAGACTTAATTTTACTATTATTCTATTAAGTAAGTAAGAACTTTAATAACAATCGCTGTATTTATCTTTCTAAGTCCTAGACTTTTAAAAATTGATTTGACCTATTTATTTTTATCTTACTTTTGGTTGAATGTCGAATTTACCTTTTAATCGTATTATCATTAGAAAGGATGTCTCGGAAACTAGATTGTCTTTTATACTAGATAGTATACTGTTAGAAAAAGTTTTATTCTACTAAATGAAATCTAACTTCCTTAATTTCATTATTTTGATAAACTTTTTTAGTAATGTTGTCTTGTTTTTTCAATGCAAAGTTATTTAACCCTGAAATTTCTGAATTTAAGTAAATGTATGTAATCAAGCACTTGATGAAATATGATTGTAAAGTATGTAAAGAAGAGACTTTAATGAATAAAAATATTATCTTTTTATCCATAGTTGAGAATTGTTCTACAATTTTTATAAAATAATTAAGAAAAAAGTATGAAAAAAGTAAAGATGTTTCTTTCTTTTTATAAATATAAAATTTTTTAGTATTTATAAGTTGAAAGTTAATGTATTTTGTAACATCACGTTCTGTTGTCAAACGAAAATTTAATTTAGAATTTTTAAGTATATTAGAAAATCTATTTCTTATGAAAATATTTAAATCCCAATTGAGTTTTACTTTAAAAGTAATTTCTTCTGGTAAAGTTTTTGATATTTTTAAAGGAATGGTTTCATATGATATTTTTGTTAAAGATATATCTTGATAATTTTTAATCATTTAAGAATCACTTATAAATTAGTTTACTAATCTGTATGTAATTTGAAAATTTTTACGGTAGACTTATTTGTGATCACAGACATAATTAACATATTCTTTATATTGGCATCTAGATAGTCTATTGTGTCAAACACTTGTAATTTAGTAAAGATTTTGTTTGTATATTCGTTACTCCATATCTACATTAATAAATAATACTTTAATAAGACCATCTCTTTCGGTTGTAATAAAATTAATTCGTGAATTGAAAATTGTTGATATTCCAGTTATTGTTTTATTTTGTGACCTTAGTGTGACTGGTTTTTTATTTGAATCAAAATCCCAAATGAAAAGTGTTTGCTTACTATTTGATATAAGCAAAGATCTTTTGTTTTTTAAAAATCTTATATTCGTCATCTTTGAATTTTTTAAGAATATTTTTCTCGTAATCTTTCTTTGATTATTATCCCATATCAAAATAGATCCATCATCATAACCTAGACCAATTAAATTATTAAATTTATCGTAATCCAAATTTATAAGTTTTCTTTTGTATATTTTTTCGTATGATATAAGCCTACATGTCTCAATATCTCTGATGTATAAAGAGGTATCTGAGTTAAAGGTTAAGAATCTTCTACCATTTTCAATAAATCTAGCATGATACGATCCTACTTATTCATTTTTAGATGGGAAACAATTTTAAATTTATTATTCCAGAAATATATCTTGTTATCTAATTTGTAATTAAATACTTTTAGTACAAGATAAAAAACTAATATTAGAATTATTCAAATTTTGATTTTCATCAGGAAACCATTCAAAATAAAAATTGGTAGCAAAAGCATTTATAGTAGATATTTTTGCAAATGATTTCAATGAAAAAATATCAATTAATCCGTTTGATAAACAAATGGCAATGAATCTAATATTTGGAGATAAAGCTGTTAGAAATGGAATAGAATTATTATAAGAAATGAGTGTTTCACCAGAACCAGTTTTAGGTACGTAACTATAGTTATTTAATTTTGTAAAATAAGAATATTTTAAATTTTTCTTTTTAATGGTATTATTAATCAACGAGTAAATTCTATATTTATTAAATGATGAGTTTTTACAATGTGAGAAAAATATGCTATTCTGATGGGGATATTTAAACATATATAACAGATTACTAAGCAATGTTACTCCATAATAAGTCATAGTAGTACAACGGTAGTATCCCTGCCTGTCACGCAGGAGATTCGGGTTCAATTCCCGGCTATGGCGAGAACTATTGCATGCTTACTCATCAAATTTTCTTAGAAGTGTAAATAAAAGTTAGTAGAAAATTTTCAAAATATTAATAAAGAAACTTAAAAAAAATAAGAAGATTTCGGCCATCAAAAAACCCTATGAAAAAAGTTTATATCGTCTTAAAGAAAAAAAGAAAATAGTTTTCTATTATTTAATAGATTCAAACTTTGCTTATTACTCATGGCTACATGATGGAAAATCCACATTTAATATCACCAGTAGCAAGTTTTCTTTCAGTCAGCGATAAGTATACAAATAAAAATATGTTAAAAAAAAATTTTATATCACACTTTCAAAGAAATGTGATAAAAAAAAGATTTTAATTATTATAACTTCTTATTAAAATAAAAACTTATATGTAAATGAGTTGGTTTTAAATTTGCTTTTTGTAAAAATGTACTAGTTTTTGATTACCCATAATAAACTTCTTGAACCGATATGATCTCATTTATCGTATTAATTGCCATATAATAAAGAGTTTTAATAATAATGGAAGGATCCAATAAGCCCACCCACTTATTTCCGGATTTTAGGTTGTTCAAAATATTTGTATAAATCGATAAATGGTTATTAGTAGAACAAAATATTTTATTCAGAAGATAAAATTTTGAATGGCTCTTAAATGAATGAACTATTCTTTCTATTATTTCGTCCAGAGCAGAACAAAAAATAAGTAAAAATATGTTACAAGATTTAAAAAGACGAGTATTCATATTAAGCAGAAAAAATAACGCAATAATTTCAAACCCTCCTTTACCAATAATCAAATATGTATTTTTAAATAGAAGATCAGTTAGTTTTAAAGCACTTTGTAAGGATTTTTTGATAGTTCTATATAGATCACTTGTCGGGGCCGTAATAAGAATAGAAATACAATTAAAATTTTTAAATGACTCAAATGCTAAAATCGAGTATCCAAAACCTGTTTGGATTTCACGAATGCGTGATAAAGAGCCTAATTTATTGTAATTAATTTCTTGTATCCTTGGTAGGATCCTTGCTTTGCTTATTAGCGAAACTAATTCTAGTTCCTGTGTTTTAAGCCAAGATACGGCTAGAATAAAGTTGTTTGATAAGAATGTATTGATATAATTATCTATACCCCATTGAGTAAGAATTAAATTAACACCGAAAAGATTTAATTTTTTAAGGAAGTAGTCTATTTCTTTCACTTCATTGAAATATTTATAATGAAGTCCGTGGATTTCATTTATAGATGCGCAGTATTTAGATTTTTTTGGAAAAAACAATAGCGGGTGATTGAAGATTGCCACTTTAGGCTTAACAATACATTTTGGTATGTTATAATTATCAAAAGAATATTTTATCAAAATTCCTGAAAGTAATCGACTTTCTTCAATGACCGTTCCAATCTGACCTTCGATCTTTTACTGAAAATTTAACATTTATTAGATTTAAATTTGCATTTTTTCTCTTATAATCATAGATATAAAGATAGGAATCAACACAAAGGATGGAAAACAAATTTTTGATTCGAGTATTTCTATTAAGTGATAAAAAACGTTAGTTCTCCGATAAACTCTGATATTATTTTTAAAATAGTATGTTTTGACTTTGTCCAGCCCGGTAAAGAGATCGAGAACTTACTGACTAATTTTATAAGTATTTTCGTAATTAAATTAAAATTTTGTAATATCTTATAAGGATGAATCCCGGAATCCATAACCATTAATATTTTATTCAGAAAGCATGTTGTTATTATCATGCTATGCAATATAAATTTTTTTGATTGGAGTTTAATATTCGAAATGAATTGAACCATCAATTTAGAATACCTTATTTTAGCTTCATACAGCCTTATGAATTCAGTTGGATTATTATCTAGTAAATTAAAATTGACCGATTATATGATTATCCTTATGTTTAATAAGAAAATAATTATTTCCATCTGGTCCTAATAGTTTTTCGAGGGAATTTGCGATATAATTTCCAATAAGAATACAATATTTTATTAATTTTATACTATTTATATTCTGAAAAAGTAATATTAACTTGCATTACTTTCAGAAAAAGGTTAAAACAAATAAGTTTGGTTGGACTAGTCATTTAAATATGAAAGGCCATAGCATACAAATATCAAAAAAGCTAATGAAATATCAACAATACATTTGTAATGATCCTATTCTAGATAATATTTTTGCGGTAAATCAAATAGATATTTTAAAAATCATTAAAGTATTAGGATTTTAACTAGTTTTTCATGAAAGTTAAATATAAATTCTCAAATTCATTATTTATCATAAGAATAAAAGACTTGATTAATAATATTATTTTGAAGAAACTTCACATCGTTGTGTATTCGGCAAATGCAACTAGAATAGATGTAATTTTATGGATACCTACATTATGTAAAATTTTTTCAGTCCCGTGTATTAGTATAAGGGTATCTATTGTTTTCAATAGGGTAAATCTAAACTGTTCTTTTTTTCCCAATTCAAAAACCAGATTGTGATAGGCATTAATAAAACTAGTGATATGGACTCTACTATTTTAAAGAGAATAAAAGATTTGATTGAGATTAATGATAAAACTAGTTACGGTCAGCAAGAAATTATTTACTATTGAATTTCGAAGGCATGAAATCCATATGCTCCTCCTGTCATTTGTTGGTGGCATTTTTTGCATTTCCAAAGGCCTGTAGATACTTTGATAATTGCTAACTATTTTTTATAATTTAACTTTATTACAAAAAATACATTTATAAGTCTTTTTACATATTTTTTCTATTTTCATGTATCTAATTCTTAAAGAAGATCCGTATTTTGCTCCAAATTTGGAACACAGTTTTTTAATGTTTTTTTTAATCTAAGTCAAAAATATAAAACCATTATAGTATTATGAAAACTACTTAATTTGCAATATTTATTAATTAAAATTTAGATTAAGGACTAATCTCTTTAACTTCTTTAACATTCTGATATTGTTAAAAGGTACTTCATTTTATTCTTAAATTTTTTGGAACATTTATTTGGATAAAAAATTTTTACTCTAACATTTTTATCTTGAATAAAATGTTCTCTCAAATTAAATAATTTAATACATACTTTTATCAAGTCATAATAATAAATTAATGATTTTTTCATTTTTTTACTATTATTGATAGTTTAACATTTTCGTTTTTCTAAGACTCTCATTCCGTAAGTTGAGCATGCTTTTTAATTGTAATTGATATTTAATATTTTTAATCTTTTTTTTATTTATATACTTTTTGTTGGTATTTATTTAGTAATTTTTTTAATATTGATTTATTTATTTGATAATGTTTATTATCTAATTGGTTACTGGTGAAAGTTGATGCCATATATCAAGATGTTTAAGTATGCGTCTTTTTTACGTTTTCACTTTTATGCTAAGGTTCTAAGTTATCTAATAGACTTTTATTAATTGATAATAAAATATCTGTCAGAAAATTACCTAAAAACAAAATAACTATTTTATATAAGCTAATTATAAATAAAGGATGTTACAAAAATAGGTTATTGATTTATTGGAAAACATTTTCAAGAATACTTAATAATATGTATATGGGCTTTTCTCTGGCAACTTTTAATTGCATTTTATCTGAATTAAATTATAGATATAATCTCAGGTAAAATACTTATCGATAGTTTTACATTTTTAAAAGATATGTTAGTCTCTATTTATCAAAAGTACAATAAGCGATTATTTAAATCTCCAATTAACCGTTTAATTAGAAGTAAAAAAAGCGCGGATCTTAATTTGCGGTTACGTCCAGGGGTAGTACTCTATGATCATCAAGTTTTTAATTATTTCATAGGAATTTTGTAAGGTTAAACTATGTATAGATAACACAGTTAAAAGTGGCTACTTGATATTGCCTTGTGGATCTGGGAAAACTCTCGTTGGAATATTAATAATGTCTTATGCCAAAACAGTCATTTTATGTATTGTTATTAATTTTCTGATGATAAATCAATGGAAGGAACAAATATTTAGATGGACCTACTTGAAGAAAGAATGTGTAATCGAGATAAGTTCTTATGGCAAGACAAACTATCAGGGTATTAGTTAAAATTTTAGTAAATCTGCAAGAGCATGCAATATTTTTAAGTACTTATAAAATTATTTCTTTCAAAGGCATTAGAAAAGGTTTAGGCGTTCTATTTAATAAAAAATTCTTTTTTACCAACTGGGATCTAATAATTTTTGATGAATGTCATTTAATTAGAACTTTAGGTTTGGTAAAAACGTTTTGTATTTTTTATAGATTGATAAAATTACACAGTTATGGTAGAGTTGGATTAACAGCTATTTTTAAACTTGATCATGGCGGAATAAATTACTGCGATACAATTATTGGTCCTAAACTAGTAAATGTTAAATGGAAACAACTGACACATTCGGGTAGCATATCATTTGTAAAATACTACGAAATCTTAATTGACTTACCGTTAATGGATCAGCTTATCTATAAAAATTCTAAAGTTAAATATTATTTAAATAGTCTAACAGAGAAAAATTCGATATAGCTACAATGAACCCTAATAAAATAGAGATTTGTAGGTATCTGATAAAATATTTTTTATATTCTATAAAATTCAATATTCTTATTTTTTGCGACTCAATAAAATTGCACAATAAGATCAGAAAAGCTTTAAAGATTGATTCTATAAGCGGTAAAACATCTAAAATAATTCGAGAAAAATTAATCAAAGAATTTAAAGCAAATAATAATAAAAATAATGCCATTCTTTTTTCAAAGGTTCAACTCAATAAAATAGGTGGGTGATACCTCAGTAGATATTCCCAATGCTAATTTGATTATTCAAATTTCAAGCGATAGAGGATCAAGTGTTCAAGAGATTCAAAGAATAGGGAGAATTATGAGAGCTAATAACTTAAAATCTGTGAAAAAGTATTCAATTTTCATAAATTTAATATCAAAAAATACAGTAGAACATTATTATTCTAAAAAGAGAAAGAGTCTTCTTGCCAGACAAGTATAATGCTTAAATATAGGATTTTTCTATTGAAACCTTAAAAACTAAAGTAAAAAAACTTACAAATAAAAAAATGTTAATAAAATTTTATAAATAATAAATCTCAATAATTATAGATGATTAATTGTAATCAATAGCGAGTACAAAATATCATATACGATTACTATTCTTCTTAATTTGCTTCTAGCAGTAGTACACGATAAATTAAGCAATACAATAAAATCACCAAGGCTGCTTTTCTCATACCTTTTTTATAATATTTTACTTTTGTAAAGAGATGTTAAAATTTCTCAAAAGTGAATAAAAAAATTTTAATAAAGTTTTAGTTCTATGTGAAAATTTCATAATTGTACAATTCGTAACTACATGCCGATAGTACGCCTTAATAAGATTCATAGAGTTCGTGTGAATTGTAAAACAAAATCTGCCTTTCATTTTTTTAATGGTTTGTGCACTCTGGACTTTGCGTTCTTTTATTATATTTCTATCATATAGTTTAAAAGAATGATTCAAATAGGTTAATTTCTTTCAATTTAGTATTATACCTTTAGATGAAAAGAACTACGGTTATTAGTGTCTAGACAAATAACATAATGACATTTGATATTTTTAAAAATGTCATTATGACTCAAATTACGGTAATCTTGTGAATTTTTGATTAGTATGAAATTAAAATTATATTTGATTGTTATAAGTAAATTATTATCTAGAAAATCGATCTTTTTATGTTCTATTATCTTTTAATGTTAAAAGTACTTCATTAAGGATTCTACTTGTCATATGGTCAAAAGCATTATTTTTTATGATGATGATTCCTTTGTTTATAAGAAGAAAACAACCTATCATTGAATGAAATAAAGAATTAGAAGATAAACGATCAAATTTAAATAAATCTATAGATTTAAGGAAAGAAAATTTATCAATAAAAGCTCCATTTTTAGCATAATAAACTAGTCTTCTTAATAGTTGGTTTTTTAAAAATATATCATTACTATCAATCAATATTTTAAAGTTTCTAAAATTTAAATGCTTTGTTTCTAAAATTTTAAATTTAGTATGAATTAAAACTAGAAAAAGTAATATTTTAGACCAATATGGAATTGTCAAGCTTTCAAAAATGCAATTAGAATATTTATTATTTCCCAAATTATAAAAAAACAATTTTCCTAACATTCTTGGTTTTATATAAGTGCGGTTAGGTCTGTAAAATTCTAATGATATTTTTAAACTCATAAATTTTAATTTATAAAATAGTTTTATGTTTGATTTGTTTGGATAAATTAAAACAGAACTGAATCCTAGAGCCATGATTACGTCATTAGGAATCACGTTTTCAATAAGTGCATTTTCGATAAAAGTATCAACTAAGAAACATCTACTAGTGAGTTTATATTTATCATCCGAATATAGAACTACTAAATTACTATTATTTGAAAATTGACTGAATCCAAGTTGAATATTTTCGGAATTAAAATAGTTGGGTTTTTCTAGCATGGATCTATTTTCATAAAAGATATCATGTTCTTGCTCCTCAAATAAGTTAATTTTTTTATTATAATTAACAATTTTATCAATATTTACAATATTAGTGATGATACTGATTACAGTTCCTTTTAAATAGATAAGACGACCAGAAAAAAAGTCATTTAAAAATAAATTATATTTAAAATATCGAATAAAAGGGATATGATAATTTATAATAGTTTTATTATTCATTAAAGTATCTTTTTCAATGCTTGAAAATCTTGATAGAAATTGTAAAATTTGTTTTTGAATTTCTTTATTGAATACTGTGGGATTAAGAATAAAAATCTTAATAATATCATTATTAAAAATTTTTTTAGAAAAATATATGTTAAACATAGCTTTTTTTTTAAAATAAGCTAACTTTTTTGTCAATTTCTTTTCTATTGAATCGTCTATAAAGAGTTGGCATATAAAAGTTTTGAAGAATGCTTTTAGTTTATGAAAATTGTTTTTGACGTTCATTGTCATAGTCAAATAATAAAAATTGTTATTAGTAAATGATTGTTAAAATTTATTTAAAGGGTATTGAAAATTTTGGAAATTATATAACAATAACAGATAAGATATGCATTTTTTCTGAAGATGTCTGTAAGAATATTGTTCTATTTAATAAAATAGGTTCTATCATCTAATAAAATTTGGAAGAAACTAAAAATGATACCCTTTAGGAGTTATGATCAAAATTTTATAGGAAATATGATTTTAGGTGAAATTTTTCATTATAGGGAATACGAATGGATTGATAATATCAAACTTTTTTTCAGACTATAGTTTCATGTTTTTTTAAAGAACTAAGATATTTAATCAAAAACTCTTGGGATGATATAAAAATACTCAGACTCGATGATAATCGAAATAATCCAGGATCTTTTATGACAGTGAGTAACTTTCATACTATTTTAGGAAGAAATTTGCAAAAAGTAATTTTTAAGAGATTAGAAAACTATTCAGAAAATTAAAAGTTATTTAAAAACTTCAGTTTATCTGTATGAAAACAATTTTTTCACTATAAATAAATTCAACTTTATGATTTTTGAAAATTCTTGTTTAGTATAGATTTTTTTTAAAGATTTCTCCTGTTTATTTGGAATATTATCTACAAACTAAAAAACCAGTCGAACTTCCTTTATATTGTACCACTGTTTCTAATGGATGTAATTATCCTGGGTTAGCTTTGTTATTTAATAAAAATATATGTTTATTGAATTCGTCAACAAATAATAATGAATTGAAAGTAATTAACAAATTCATTAATTAAAGAGTTATTTTTAAATGATTTTGTAATTAGGTATATACCGCCAGCTAAAGAAACTCATTATGATACACTTCTTGTTAAATGATAGTAGTCTGCCAATTTTTGAAGCAAGAGATCATATACTGAAGCAATTAAAGATAAAAAATGTATTAATCATAATTGGTGATACAGGATCAGGTAAATCAACACAAGTTCCTAGATTTTTATTAAATGAGTATATTGAACCTCATTCTAAAATAGCTTGTACACAACCAAGACGTCTGGCAGCTATGTCATTAGCTAAGAGAGTATCCCAGGAGATAGAAAAAAGTACAGGTTCTTTGGTAGGATTCTCTGTAAGATTTGAAAGATGTGTATCAAAGCATACCAAAATAATGTAAGTTTTTTAAATTTAAGTTATCTAACGGAGGGTATTCTTTTACGAGAGCTAGCTTCAGACCCTTTATTGTCAGTTTTTACAACAATCATCATTGACGAAGCCCATGAAAGAACTTTATTTACAGATTTATTACTTGGAATATTTAAAGAGGTAAATCATTAATGAAAAGATTATTAAATTGAGAAAGTATTTGAAAGTGATAATAATGAGTGCAACTCTAGAAGTTAATAAATTTTTCAATTACTTTTGGAATACTGTTTCTATTTTGGTTCCTGGAAGACTTTTTGAAGTAGAGTTACTTTATGCGAAACATGCAGAAAAAAACTATTTAAGAACATCAATTATGCTCATATTTAATATTCAAAGATCATTTTTCGGAGGCGATATTTTATTATTTCTTACAGGAGAAGATGATATAGAAGAATTTTGTCTAATCATGACTAAATTACTAAAATTATATAAAAAGAACATCAGAGTGTATCCTCTGTATTCTAACTTGTCGTCTGAATATCAAGAAGAGTTATTCCAAGTATTCACTTATTGTTATAGTTGCATAAAAATAATTCAAAAGATAAAGATGTTTATTTTAATGTTATAGCATCTACGAATATAGCTGAATCTTCTATAACTCTAGATGGAATTTCATTTGTGATTGATGGAGGATTTTCTAAGATAAAGATATTTAATCCACGGTTAAAAATAGATTCACTGTTAATTTATCCTATCTCAAAAGTTTTAAATTACAATAAAGGCATCAGCCCACCAACGATCAGGAAGAGCAGGTAGAACAAAGCCAGGAAAATGTTTTAGGTTATATACGGAAAATTGTTTTAATTTCAAATTAGCGGATCAACTGTGTCCGGAAATTTTAAGAACGAATCTTCATAATATGATTCTTATAATCAAAAAAATTGGAATTGAAGATTTGGTAATTTTTATTGAATCAGGTTCATTTTGATTTTATTGACCCCCCGCCACCAGAAACCATTATGAGGGCATTAGAATTATTGAACTTATTGGGAGCTTTGAATAGTAATGGTTTATTAACAAAAGTAAGAAATAAAATTTAGATTGGATTAGTAATGTCGGAAATACCTATTGAACCTCAAAGTACTAAAGCTATCATTGAATCAAAAAAATATAGGTAAAACAAAATTAATTAGATGTTGCAATGAAATTATTTCTATAATAGCGATGTTATCTAGTAATTTTACTATGAGATCTTCTAGTACTATAAACATCGAAAAAGGGTGGAAATCTGGTATTATTCATAAAGATGGTAAAAATATAATAATTAGGAGATCATCTGACTATTTTAAATATTTATCACCTTTGGAGGAGTAAATGCAAAAGTAAAATATGGGCAAGTAAAAATGGAATGAATTATAAATTGCTAGAGTTTGTGGACAAGTTAAGAATTAAATTAGTTTTAACATTATTAATAGATTAATCTTTGCTACAGGCTGGGCGTAAAATTAATATCAGAATTTGAGGATAATCGAAATTATTTTAGTAAAATCAGAAAAGCTATTTTTTCAGGATATTTTTTACAGACAGCAAGAAAACTTACTGAAAAAATGTATATAACAGATTTGGATCACCATTCTGTATTAATACATCCATCTTGTAAAGTTTATAAAAGCTATCGATGGTAATTTTAATATATTTAGTGTGATGTATAATAGTTTATTTTTTTCAACAGCTTTATTTATGTGTATTGTTACGAAAGTAAACGATTCATGGATGAAGAATTATTATAATAAAGACTAAAGTTAAAGCAATCAATTTTCGGAGCCAGGTAACGATCCTGGGACCATTGGGTTATGAGCCCATTGCTCTACCACTGAGCTACTCCGAATGTGAGGAAGTAGCCATTAATCATTTATGATTTTAAAATATCTTTTTAAATAAATAGATATTTGTCATAGTAAAAAGGTTATTTCTTTTTATATAAATAATAAAATTAAAGATAAAAGGTTGAGAACTACAAAGTTTTTAAATATTAAAACCATATATGTTTAGTTATTTTTAGAAGTAAAGATTTCGTCAATTATTCCTATTTCAAGTGCTTCTTTAGAATTAAAATAACGTTTGCTTTGAAGAAGACTATTATTATAATGTAGGCTATAATTAAATTTTTCTTTCATATAGTTTATAAAAGTATTAAATTCTATTATTGAATTAGATAAGTTAGACAAACTTCTAGTGCTACTGTATAAAAAAGGAGTTTCAAATGAAAAGCTTGAGTTCTCAAGAGCTATTCTATTTTTATTTGAGATACCTTTTGTTTGTAGAAGAAGTCAAGAATAAGAATAAAGCAGTTCCAAAAGACTTTCCTATTACGATGGAATTTGTTTGATAAGAATTAAATTCAATTAGGTCAATTAAAGTTAGATAACTTCCAAAAATATTGTTAATATCGGTGTAAGAACTGTGAGAACCATAAGAGTTAATGATAAAATTTATATATTTTTTCGACTTTTTATTATTTTGCCATAGTAATTGACAGAATAATAATTCTATTGTAATTTCTGTAAGCTATTAGATTCTATGATACCGGCATCCCTATAAATATGATAGAGTTCTCAAAAAGAAACGAGGGAACGTCGGGGGCATTAGCTACACTAGGAGAGTATAAAACACTAGTTTTTCTTTTTACCAAATTATAAAATTTTTTGTCATTATTTATAGAAATATTTCGAAAAATTAGTGGCTTCTTTATAATTGAAATATTTTTCTGACTCCTAGAGATTGTTTTGGTCGAGAGCATCATTTAATGGTTAATTAGTTATAATTAGTTTTAATATTTTCTCCGTGGAATCTGTTTACTATATTCTTACTGTCTGGATAAGTTTTTAAATTTGTTTTTCAGCCTAGCGGGATTAGTTATTTTTTTAACATCAAATATTTTAGCGAGATTCACTGTTATTTGATCGAATGGTTTTAATTTGACTATTTTTGACTTTAAATATTCTAGATTTGGAGATGCTTTTAGTTTGTTAGCATTAAAAATAGATATGGATTTAGATCTATTTTTTTCTATGCTTTTGCTTGTAAAGATTTTTTTAAATTTTAAAATTCTATTTTTATCTTTTAGTAGATATAAAATTAAACCGTTATTCATAAATTTTTTATTTTTATTATAATTAGGATAATTAGAAAAAATTCTAAAATTGTGTAAACTTCTAATTTTTAGATGATTGCGTAAACAAGTAATATTATTAGAAAATTTAATTTTGATCTTTATTAACTTTTTATCTTTGAAGATTCTTTGTTCCCTTTTTTTGCACATTCACAAAAATTTATATGTTTATCGCTAGTACTATTTGTTTAATTTATTACTCCAGTACAAAATAATTACTCAAATATGTTATCTCCCAAGAAATTACATGTAAAAAGGTATAATAAAAGCAATAGAATTTTATATGTTAGAAATTTACCAGTCGACGTTTCTTTAGAAGAAGTACAATTAAAATTTATAGTTGGTAACTTTATTTGAAAGATTTGGAGAAATTTATCAAATTCGAATGTATAAGTATTAATTAAAGAGGTATCCAAAAAGAGACCCACGGGACAGCTTTTATAATTTTTAAGAATTTTTATGATAAGAATTTTGTATCTAATAACATATCTGGTTTGACTGTTAGGAACAAATATATTATAGTATTAATCTTTTTCGTTACAATTTAATAAGGTAAAATAATAATTGAGACCTTTGATTACTTATGATATCTAATAAGTTAAAAAATAGTTATTTAACTCATCAAAAAGTTTATTAATTAAATAAAGGTAAAAGAAAAACCTGAATTAAGCACAGATTCTATGAGTCTACCTATTGAGGAAATAAGAAAAGTTTTAGTACCATTTCTTCTAAATAATAAAGTAGTAATATTGAATTTAGGTTTTAATAATTTATGGAGAAACTGGGTCTGGAAAGTCAACACAAATACCTCAAATTTTGTTAAGATCGGATAATTATTCAAATAGCTATATTTGTTGTACACAACCTAGAAGAATAGCAGCCGTTAGCTTAGCCTTAAGGGTTTCTAATGAGCTAAAATCAGAAATTGGTTGTCTTGTTGGATTTTCCATAAGATTTGAGGACAACGTTTCTTCTAACACTAGAATAAAATATTGCACTGATGGTATTTTATTAAAAGAATTATCACTTAACCCTGTATTAATAGAATATTCACATATCATAATAGACGAAGCCCATGAAAGAACATTAAATACAGATATACTACTAGGTTTATCAAAATCAATTATGAAAAAAAATAAGAAAATAACATTTATAATAACTTCAGCAACTATAGATATTAAAAAATTTTCTTGGTTCTTGAACAGATGCCCGATTTTCACAATTCCTGGAAAGAAATTTCGAGTTTCTATATTATTTATAAAAAAATTAAATTTCGAGTATTTAAAAATGGCAATACAAGCTATAATTTATGTATCACATCAATAAATAGATCCATAAAAAAGAAAAACTTGGAGATATATTAGTTTTTCTGACAGGTAAATCTGATATAGAATTTATTGAGAATTATTTTGAGAAAAATATTCATAAAGTCAATAATCAATCCAAACTTCGACTAAAAGTCTTAAAAATATTCAGTAATCTTCCTGTTTCCAAGCAGGTTACTCTTTTCTTATTAGTCGTTAATTTTTAAAAAGCATGCCATTAATTCAAGACGATGCATACTTTCGACTAATATAACTGAAACTTCATTAACAATCCCTAGTATTAGGTACGTGATAGATTCTGGTTATGTAAAGAGTAAATTTTATGATCCTAAAGCGAATTCGGAAAATCTTCTAATAGTGCCTATATCAAAATCGTCAGCGGATCAACGGGCTGGTAGATCTGGAAGAGTATCTGATGGTAAGTGTTTTAGATTATATACTGAGTATGTTTATAACAATGAGATGAGAAAATCTAATATTCCAGAAATCAAAAGGTCAAATTTATTGAATACAATTTTGATATTGAAAACATTAGGTTATGTAAATGTGATGAGTTTTGATTTCATTGATAAACCATCTATATTTGCAATAGGAAAAGCTCTAGAAGAAGTAACGCGGTTATTAATAGCTATTTATGTTAAAAGCTTTAAATAAAAAAGGAGAACTTACAAATTCTGGTCGTTTGATGTCCTTATTCCCAATCGACCCGAAGCTTAGTAGAGTTTTACTGGTATCAATAACATTTTTTGTACCTATCGAAATAGCTATCATAATAGGAATTATTTCGAATTCTTCGAATTTGTTTCATGAAAAGTAATTTTATAAAGATAGAAATCTTGTATCATTAAAAAATGAAACTAAATACTTTAATAGTTTATATGGAGATCATGTAACATATTTGAATATTTATAAAGAATGGTTAAAAAATAACAGTAGCCGTGAATGGTGTGTACAAAATGCTCTGAATTACTTGTATTTAGCTAATTCTAAAAAAATTTGCAAACAATTATTGTTTTTGATTAAGAAACTTGATATTAAAATTATTTGTAAAGGATCAAATTATACAAATATTTGTAAATCATTTACAAAAGGTTTCAGTAAAAATATTGCTAGGTATAAAATAACTTTTTAGAAAAGCTAAGAATGAATATTATAAAATTATTTATGAAAAAACATTATATAAATTGCATCCCAAAAGTTCACTGTTAGGTACTAAACCAAATTGGATTGTTTTTGAAACAATAATCAATATAAGTGGAGAATATTTATACAATGTATCAAAAACAAAGCCAGAATGGTCAGAATATTTAAATAGAAATTAATTAATTGTTACATTAAATTAAGTTAATCTTTTTTTTAATATATGATCTTCCGCATCTACCACATGAATTTCGATTTGAATGATTTGCTAAAAAGCAAGAGTAAAAGCAACTTTTATTTCGGCAGATCTCATTAACTTGTAATCCATTAGAGTTGATCTATAATAAAATAAAGAACCTTTATTATATTAAGAATGCTACATTTTACTTTTTTTCTAATATGTGATATTTTTTTTGGCGTGTTGGGAATTTTTTTTTTCTTTTTTTTCTTTTTTCCTCCTCTAAGAGTGTACAAAGATAAAGTTCTCATAGAAGTATCATTTATATACTGGAATAAAAAAATGATCACATTTATAAAATACTTTTTAAATCAATGAAAAAAGCTTATTCTTTTAAATCTGTGTTTGATTATTTTACTATTTATAGATCAAGTAAAATTGGAATATCTTTAATTAGTGTTTTAATAGAACTTTATAAAAAAAGAAAAATTAGAACAGCATTGATCTTTAGAATTTTAAATATGGTAAAATATTTTATTTTTAGTATGATCAAGTAGTATGTTAATTTTAGTATATAAACTTTTTATTAAAAAAAAAGGTTTGCAACACAGCTAAAATTAAGGGAGTAGTAGAAGAATATTCTAATATAGATAAAGTATAAAATGGATTATAGATATGGTATTTAACGAGTTTAGATTTTAAGTTTAAAACAGGATTAACGATTCAAAGAAAAAAAGTTAGATATCTTTCTCATATTAACATATCTAGGGAAAAGTGTTACGTAATGTTGATTGAAAAAACATGAGGTCATCGTGGTAACATCTTTTTTAATTTACAGTATAAAAAAGATTGGATATACTAGATGAAGAAATTTTGTAACCCTAAGCCTTTCTTAAAAAATTTAGTTGGAGAAAAAATTACTATTTATGTAATACTTAAAGACTATTCGTTCAATGGTATTCTAGTATCCTTTGATTCTTGGATGAATATTCAGGTAATTTTCTATAAATAAGATGTTTAATACTAATGAAAGTATTAAAGGAATGAATATCGGTCCAATTGGTGAAATATTCTTGAAATGTTCTTGTATTCAAACAATTGAGCCAAATTTGAGTTAATTATAAATAATAAACTATGTAAATAGTGTTGTAAAATAAAATATATTAAATTATTTTAATAAAACACTAATTTAGATTTGGAATGATAAATATATACTATTTTATTATCCTTTATAACTAGATTTCATTAGTTTTTAATAAATTATATTTAGAAAGTAAATTGAAATAATTTAAGTGTATCTCTTTCTTTAAAGACAAGTTAAAGATAGTATAATTAACATTGCTTTTAAATTTTATGACTGAGGAAAACCCATCGCAATCACTTCTTGAACTTTTTAAATAAAAGTATAGAGTCGAAGAAATAAGAGTCGAAAAAATATGGATTTTACAATATGTACTAGACCAATCAATATATTTACTCGTTTTATTACAGACAGCAGAAGAGAAAATTTTTGTTTTTGGAAAAAGAGTAGGCTTTAGATAGCTACCCTTTTGGAAGTGTGAAATTTTTTTTTTATTTTCCAAGCAATGGTGAGCATTTCTAAATAAAAATGTTTTATTTTTAAATAAAATTGTATATTTAAATCCAAATGAAAAATAGGTAGATATGTTAGAGCAAAAGTAAAGACTTAAACTATAGGATTTTTTTATTTCATGGCAAATGCTTGAATAATTGGCAATTTTTTTAAATAACTTTGTACTTGATTTAATTTTTGATACATAACTACCTATTCCGATCAGTTGTGTATTAAATAGCTCTAATTTTTTAATAATCACAAATTTATAATCTACTTTATTTTTTATTCGGATGAAAAAATAATTTTTGCTTTTTTTGTTAAATTTTTCTTTTATTACTAAATTCATATTTGTCAAAAAATAAGATATTAGCAAGACTATAATGATTCTATTATAAATGGGATCAACTTAAATGCGTTTGAGACCAGTAAAACTAAGTCTAAAGAACAAACGGGTTTATTATATAAATTAAACTTATGAATTTGATAAAGACTTATAGACGAAAGTGGTTGTGAAGAAGTAATGGAACCTTCTATATAATGATTATATTTCCAGTTTAAAAGTAATTTTTTAAAATAAATGTCTAAAGTGAAGGATTTAACTTTTATCTAGACTTAGAAAAGAATTTCTATTAGCTCTTTTTTTTATGATCAGTAAGATTACGATTTTATTTTTATAGGATTCATAATTGCGTTTCTATTCAGACAAAGAATACCTTTAATCTAATTATTCCAATATCGTTTAGTAAAATAAACTTGGTATCAAATGAAATTTTATTAAACAGGATTCCTGTTAATATAAATTTATAATGAGAATCTGATAATGTTTTTTGAGTATAACACTATAAAGATGATAAAACTTTTATCTTGTTAAGAATAAATAATTTCGTATTTAAATATTTAGTTTTTGTATCTTTAGAAAATTTTAAGATATTTAAAAAATAGATAATATCATCAAGTTTAAATTTTTGATATAGCTTTAATTGTATTGATATTGAATTTGTTTCGATACCATAATGGATTTTTGTAAATTTTTCTATTTGTTTTAAATTCTTCTTTATTACATCCTCGGTGAAATTTTCTTCAACTAAGCAAATGTAATTTATTTGTTTGATTCCAAACTCCTATTTTATTATTTATGACTTTGCATTCGAATAAAAACTGGTATAATCCGAAAGAGATATTTTCATTTGGTGGAAGAAGTAAAAAAATAAAATCACAGTATTTTAATAAGTTCAAGTCTAAATCTATAAGAGTAGTTTGGAAAAAAACCACATTGTTAGTTTTTTTTTTTATTAATTTTTTTATAATTTTAATAACTTTCTTTATTGCTTTTAAATTCATATCATTCTCATAAAATTTGCTTTACTTGTTGATAGTTGATAAAAAATATTGTTCTTATTTTTTTCGTCACCCATTGTTGAGTACATCTCTAATAAAAATTGAAAAATATCTCTCTGGAGTTGAAATTCCTAGGTTAATTTATTGTTAATTTAGCTTCTAACTACTTTTCTATGTATTTAATAGTATTATTCTATTAAAAGTCTTAAATAATTATTGAAGTACAGAAATTCAATTTAAATATACTAATTGATTTTAAAACTACTAGTATTAAAAAGGTAATATTATTGAGTCTAATCAAAACTACAGTTATAACAATGATCTAATACCTATTTTTTTATAAGAGAAATATATGTTGATACCTATAAGATGTTTTTCATGTGGAAAAGTAATTGCAGGTAGTTGGTTAGAATATCTTGAGCTAATTAAAATAGGCTTTTCAGAAGGGTAGACATTATTTTTTTAGTGAATCATTAGATGCTTTAAGAATGAATAGATATTGTTGTAGAAGAATGTTATTATCGCATGTGGATATTATTGAAAAGTTGCTTAATTATAACTTACTTTAATTGAATTCTAATATTTCTGATAAGGAGCTAAAATAGCTATATTTTTTTTAGATCTTATTTCTGCTTATTATGATATTTGTAGTACAATATAGTATGAATTAGTCATGTTATAATTTTAATAAAACTATTATTTATTAAATAACAATTTCATAATTATACTTTCATTAATCAAATTACTAAAATTAATTTTCTCGCTCATTCCTTTTTTTCTTCTTATTTTTTTCATATAATTATGTGCAATATTATTTTTTTTTATGTTATTCTGGTTGGATATGGGATATCCTGGTACAATATACCATCCCTTAAAAAAACCTATAATTAATGACTGGCCCTAACATTATGATTTAGACCTGTGTATGATATCTAATATCTGTTTCTAGGCCTATAGTATTTATTGTAGGAATAAGGAATAATATTCTGTAATGTAAAGTTCCTTGAATTGGCATATCATTTAATATTATGGCGCGTCTATTTAGTAGAATGTTGAATATCATTTTGGAACTCTCAAATGGTGTGACTACCTCTATCTCTGAATAAGGCTCTAGTATTCTTGGAGTAGAAATTAAAATTGAAGAATGACATAATTTTTTCATGCAACTAGATATTTCTTTTTTGAAGATTTGTTGTATTTTTTCAATACTTTTTATTTCTTGAATCGCGAAGTTAATGTTTACTACTGGTTCCATACAAATAGGTCCAGTTCTACAAGCCATCAAAAAAGCCTTTTTTATTGTTTATTACTTTTATTAAAGTTGATCTAATCTTAAGTATCTGTTTATCATTATATGAAGTTTTATACTCTGATAGTATATTTAAAAAGCCATCATGAACTTGGTAAGACCATAGATTATTACTAAGATTACTAATTTTGACTCTACTAAAAAGGTTTCAACTTTTCCATAATATATTCTTGAGTATAAAAATGTTTCATTTCATCATTTTGATATGAAAGATATTTTTTTGTAATTTCATTTTTTTCTTTAATTAAATTTATTTTTTCTGTCATAATTTCCATGTAAATTCTACTTTTTTGAGCAATTGATATAGACTTAAATTTAGATGAACATTCAATAGTTTCTTTTAAAGATATAAAAGGGTTTGATACTTTTACTTTTAGTAACGAAAAGAAATCACAAATTTCTTTTATCATTAAATTTAAAGCAAACTCGCCTATACCTGATATTTGTACAGTGCCAGATTCTTGTACTGACGCTATTGTATTTTTCGAGGTTTTAAGATATTTTTGTATTCCTGAAAGTAACTTAGTTAAGTCCATACTATATGCTGGTTCGATCGTAATTTTAAGTGGATATCTAATATTCTAATGAATACGTGTTTTTTAATAAATTTTTATCAATAAAAGGATTAGATTCATATACTTTACTTTCTTCTGTTATCAAAATGGGAATTTCAT
The DNA here is from genome assembly GCF_000002455.1 of Bigelowiella natans. NCBI lineage: Eukaryota > Cercozoa > Chlorarachniophyceae > Bigelowiella > Bigelowiella natans. The sequence continues at coordinate 43,359 of NC_010004.1, forward strand.
TTAAGTTATTGTTTTCTTCTATCACCAAACAGTTTCCTTTTTTAATAGATTTAATTCTCTTTAATTGAAAACACTGCTTTTAAGTTTTTTTACGTTGATAAGAAAAAAGTGATTTATTTTAAAATTATGAACGATGTTATTGAAGTTTTTTGCATAAAGAGAATCGTTATTTACAATTTTTCCATTTAATATCCTTCCAAATAATAAAAATTTTTTTCCATAACTGTTTGGAAAAAATTTGATTCCTAAGAAAACCTTTTTCTCCATGTATTTATCATAAAAATGGTTTTTAGCTGTATGTGAGAAAATAGAGGATTTTTTCGAGCTTTGTTTACTCATACTGTTAGTAAAAAGCTGATTTAAATGCTTAGAAGATTCAAAATACTCTGAGAATTTCTCATAAGTGCTCTGAGGATAATCGAAAACTGATTTAAATACGAATTTCATAAGGTTTTTGAGAGGAAAATTTAGATTAAGCAATGTATTGCTAAAATTAGTTTTATGTATAAACTTATGATTTAATGAAAAACTTGCATTATTTTTAGAGGATTTTCTGATAAACAAAATGAATATAATTTGTAAATGGGAATGATCGCGAAGAAGATAATAGGATTGTGTGATCCAGGCTCTTTAGGGTTAGATTTCAAAATATTTTTACCAACTATAAAATTTTCAGTATGCCAAATCCATTCTTTTGGGAAAAATAGTTTGAATATTGTTGGATATATAGAATGATAAAGTTTATTTAGGATTTCGGATGTAAGGAATAATCCAATTTCTGCAGATAAAATACCTATATTGCTTTTACTAAAACTAAAATACTATATAAAAAAAGTGATACATCTTGTTTTTTATTTGAATTTTTTATTATTAAGTTCACGTCGAAAATTATTGATTGAATTTTATCGTAAAATGTTGAAGGAGGTAATCTTAGTTCTGATATAAGTCTATCTATTTTTGTTATTAGAATAAATATTTTTTTTTTAGTATATAGACAGGAATTTATAATTTTCTTAGTCTGTAAAGTAACTCCTTCAATAGAATCAATAGTAATGATGACTCCATCAGAAATACATAAAGCTAAATTAAAATCTTGAAAAAGATTAGAGTGTCCTGGTGTATCTAAAAAATAGTATGTATTATATTTATTATTTTTTCTAATACTTTTTAGAAGGGGTGTCATAATAATCGTAGTTTTCATAATGTCTTCATCAGTTCGCATATGTTTGTAAATAGAATCTTTTAAATATGGTGAATTGAAACTAATTATGGAAGTAAGGAAAGAGCTTTTACCACTATTAATACTCCCTGCGACGCTGATAGTTCTAATTTGTCTTTCGTTATCGATCATTTTGTAGATAAAAAACTCATCTATTGAGCTAAATAAGCTGAATAAAAATTTTCTGTATAGTTCTGATTTTTTTTTTCTATTCTCTCTTGTTATGTTTGAATCTTCTTCTTGAAAAGAAAAGTTTCTAAATTTTTTTTCATATATATTATGGAACTTTTGCTCAGACACATGCTATTTTAAAGAGTGTTACATTTAAAGTACCTGTATTAGTATATTCTTTCATTTGATAATTTAAAATACATACAATCATTATTGATTATGAAATAGTCAATGAATAGGACTATTCAAGAGAACCAAAAGTTAAATAAAAAAATTGTAATATCTAACTATGACTTAAAAAAACTCATGATAAAGGACAAATTTTTATTTAAATTATCACTAAATAAATTAATAATCTCTTCCTTGGAAGATTTTAAGATTAAGTTGACTTTTATACTCGTAATAATTTATCTAATAGAAATTTTCGATTATAGAAGAATATATTACATCATCAACGTCATCGATACTAGGAATTAAGACAAATAAAGGTTATATTTTTATCGTTAATATTAAGACAAGCAAAATTCTAATGAAATTTAAAGTAATCAATAAAAATATAGAAAAATACATCAGATAAATGTTTTTTTAATTTTAGCAAATTTGGAAATATGCTTTTATTAAAAAATAATGCTTCTTCATTGTGTTTAATTTATATTTATTCCTGTAAGAAAAACATTATTAAGTTTAATTTAAAGTTCAATTTTATTTTAATAGATATCCTATTGCCAAGGCTGGTTTTTCGAAACTAGAAAAATATATTTATGTTTCAACGCTAAATAAAATATTTTTGATATTAGATATGAGAACATTTTCTATATTATCTATTATTAAGGTTATGGAATCTTTTATAGCATTTTAGAGAGACTATTTTTGAAGTACTTTGGTCACCAAATGATTATTTTATCAATTTTTTAGTTTTACCAAACAAGCTTTATATCTATAATATGACACATAAAAAAGTCATGAAAAGGCTGAATATTGGTAAAAATTTTAAACGTAAACTAAAAAATTAAAGATATGATTTATTACATGGCCAGTCAAAGTTTTAATCAAAACTATAATACAAAAGTTCTTTTCGTAGATAACAAATTTAATATAATTCGTACTTGTGTGAATGAAAAAAAATTACTCAACAAAAAATTTCAAGACAAAACGAGTATTATTGATAAAACTAGGCTTAAATTATTTTAACAAGTACTGTAAATATTATTTCTTTAATTCAGTATTTTTTGTTCGATCATCTTCCTCCTTAATAAAAATTTATAAATTCAAAGTAAGATGGCAAAATTTAGAAAAAACAAAAAAGTGATTTATTCATTATTAATATACAAAACTTAAATTCATCGAATTTATATGACAAAATACAGTTTAAACTTGCTAAATACTACGTACACATGGTAAAGAAGATAAATTCTCACCATAAGACTTTTTCCATAAATCTTTCATTAAATGATTATAAATGTTCTTGTTATACTAATCAAATAGCTACTTTTTCTGATATAATTATTATGGACAAGCTAAAGTTTTGTATTTTTTCAAGTATTTATAGTAAGATTAGAAATCAAAAAAACAGTATTTTTAATCAGTAGCTTGTCTGGTTTTTCTTCAATGCTAAGATGCAACTCTTATGTTGGAAAAATCAATAATAAATATTATTTAAAGTTAAACAAATATCAAAAGACCATTGAATTTTATAATTTTTTTATCTGATCAATTTTTAGTTTTAGTTGATTTAAAAAAAATTAGTTTCGTTTTAAATTTCTATGATGCTAATTTTATAGACTTTTCTATTTCGAAATTAGTAAAATTACCTTCATTCGTAAATTTAAAGTTCAGGAATGATTTTAATTATTGTTTAATTCTAGCAAAGGTAAACTTTTTTACTTTAGTCAAATATTTTATACATTTATAACTTAACAAATTTAAAAAAAGCTTTAAAAATAGCTATTAATCATAAGCAACGTACTGAGTTTTATTTTTTTAATCAAAATAATAAAATATTACTATTATTGGATAACATGAATTATTATATTCTTGATTATAAATTAAATTCTTTGAGAAAATTTTCGATAAAAACTGAAATTCCACTTGAACGCATTAGTTTTTCGATTGACGATAAATTTTCAATAATGCAATTCGAGGGTAAGAAAATATTAATAACTATTTACAATCTACTGAAATAATCTACACTCTTTCAAAAAATAAAGTATATTAAAGTTATATAGTTTATCAAATTCCTAGTTATCGAATCTCAAGACTTTTTACAGTGGTGTTGATACGTAGATCAAATTTCACAATAAAAAAGATTAGAATTGGAAAAGGGAAAATATTTTGTCAAAAAAATAAATGATGTGAATACTTCGACTAATCATAATATTCTCATACGATCATTAATAAAACTTATAGAAATCAGGTAAAAAGGTTTGAATTTAGAATTAAAAATAATACTTTTTGGCAGTTATTAAAAATAATCAATTTTGTTATTGAAAATTCTAAAAATATGCAAAAAATTATTGATTATATTTTATCTAAACTAAATAAAAATAAAATACTTAGAATAATTATGTTTTTTCTTTTGTTTTTCTCAAAAAAGTATTATTTTTATGAGATAAAAATCATTCTTTTTTCAATAATGAAACATAGAGCTACCAAAAAGTATTATAATAATCAATAGACTTTTATTGAAATCGGTAAGAATCCGTTACCTCTTTTATCTATTGGTGGAAAATTTTAATAAATTTTATAAGAAGACATTTAACTTGACTATTAGATCTTATACAGATACAGTGCTACCTAGTTACTATCAAAGAAAGTAAGTATATAAAATATAACTACATGGGCAACAGTAAAGGAAAAAGAAGAAAAACAAGACAATTATTAAAACAGAGAATACCAGTAATTAATAATTATCAAAATAACTTTTTGATGAAATATTTAAAAAACAATGACAAAGTTAATATCGTACTATCTCCTTCAACAAAAAAAGTATTTTTAATTATAGTAGGGCATTCCGAGTAAATCATATTTTGTAAAACTGGTATATTTTTAACAAATTTGAATAAGGTATCTTGCGTACTAATTAAAAAACAAACAGAAAATCGTGTAATTAATAAGAAATTATTCTTGAATAAGAAGCATTTTGACATAGAAAAAAAAATGGATAATTCTTACAGTAGTGAAAGAATGCTGATGTCAGACCACTTTATACTACGATCAAGCTGTATTTAATTAATTTTAGTAATTATTACTTATTTTTTTATTAAATGGATCTGTTATTGAGCATATTTCTGAAAAGTGGTAATTTTAAGGACATTGATTTATATTGAAGTATTGACATTTTTTTAATTTCATCGGTTGAAAGTATTTTGGTCTTTATAATTATTATATGTTTTTTATTAATTTTGTATCTGGAACTAAACAAATTTAAAGCCTAAACAATTTCTTTTACTTGATCATAACATTCATTTAAACTAGTACAATTTAACTCGATATAGGATGAGTTGTAAAAGTACTTATTCCGATAAATTAACCACACACCTATTACCTTAGGTGATGTATGGACTAATGAGGATATTACTTGTGATGACATTATTTTAAAATCTTTTTGTTTAAAGAATATTTTTACAATATTCCTAAAAATAAGAATATTACTTTATTTTACTAGAAATATCTACTCCTGAATATCCTAAGACATTAATTCGAAAAATATTATCTTGATTTTTAACTTTTATCATTACCGAGTGCAACAATAGTTTATTAATTCTTGATTTGATAGTTTTCATAAAATAATGAGAGTTTATTAATGTAGCGCACATAAGTAATTTAATTGGGGTTGTAGCTCAGCTGGTAGAGCGTTAGACTGAAGATCTAAAGGTCATTAGTTCAAAACTAATCGATCCCATTTTGTGACAAAAACTATTATATTATCATAAATGGTTCGAGTGAGTTCCTTATCTGATGCTTTTAAAAGCATAATGGTAGCTGAACGTGCAGGTAAAAAACAAGTATTGATAAGACCTGTTTCTAAACTTATAATAAAAGTACTTTCAATTATGCTTAAATATAACTATATTAACAGTTTTCAATTTATAGATGATCATAGAGCAGGTAAAATAGTGATCAATTTAAATGGAAGAATAAATAAATGTGGAGCTATTTCTCCTCGTTTTAACTTACGAAAACATAATTTAAATCTATTTGTTGATAAAATTCTTCCTTCAAGATTATTTGGTAAAGTATTATTGTCTACCTCGAAAGGAATTATGGACCATACGCATGCTGTCAACAAAAACACAGGTGGTAAAATTCTAGGTTTTTTTTATTAAAAGTTGTATAAAAGGCAGTGTAGTGTTAAATATTAATGTACTTTAACGAAGTACGAATGTATAGATTTCTTTATTTCTTGTATTTTTTATCTTCGTTTAAACCAAGAGTAAAATAATTAATTTAGATAACTGATTTTCAAAGAAACATGTACTTATTATATGTTGGATTAATTGATGTTCTTCCGATAAATTTAAAAATTCTTTACATTTTTGATGATAGGTTATATCATGATATAATTGAGAATTATTCATACATTCAATCACGTATTAAGAAATCAATAATGCAATTTATTATTTATTTATTACCTGGAGATACGGAAAAACTCTATCATCGACTTAAAAGTACTACAATTGGATTTTTTAATATGTTTTCGATTGAAAAAATTTCATCAGTAAATCTTATGAATTTTAATAAGTTAATATCATTCACTGGAGTATTGATAAACAAATCGGATCTTTTTATTTATTGTAAAAAATTGAATATGTGTTGTCTGGCATGTAAAAATGAGTTTTTGTATGAAACCGATTTAAGTTATAATAGAATCAGTTATACCTGTCAGAATAATAGATGCAAAAAAAAGTTTGATGCTAATAACAGAAATAAATTTGATATATTTATAAAAAAGGAGGACATAAATGATATCTTTTTTGGAAAAATATTTGTCAACGAATCGGTGGTAAAAATTATATAAATAGAACGATCCATTACTTTTTTCTTATATTAAATGTATATTTCTATCAAAACAATTTCTAATAATAAATATGAATCAGACTTATACCTTTATTGGAAATATTTTACCTAGATTGGATTGTGTAAAAAGTAATAAAAATAAGATAGATTTAAATAAAGTTACAAATGAAATGGAATTTAGAAACAATAATTTAAAGAAAATTTCCTTTTATTTCAAGATATGCAACACTCAGGTATTATTCATTAATAAGTAGAATTTAATGGTTGTTGATGAATTTCACACTACCCTAAAACAATTTCTCCAAAAATCAAGAAAATGCTTTTTATTTTTTAATAATAATTCAAATTTTAGAATAAATTTTATTTATTATATTTTTAATAGCAGATCTTTTTTAAGAGAAGTCTCTTATACTGTTAGAAAAATAATATTGTTAAATTTAATAATGGGTTTTACTCGAACTTTTCAGAATGTAAAAAACGAATTAATAGAATAAATCCACTATTAATAAATTTTTACTTTTGATAACTGGCCAGAATACCATACAAAAAGCACAAATTCTCAAAGGTATCTCTCATTCAATAAAAAATTCTCATTTTATTGATTGGAATTTAAGAAATTCGTTTGATAAAGTTTGTATGCTTAAAAATGTTTAATTTATTATGTTAGAATGATTTATTGATCCATAAATTTAAATTCATGAGGGTTAACAATATATCTAATTTCAATTCAATAATATTAGTTAGCAGATTTAATTTGTATTCTATTATAAATGTATCTAAAATAGTTGAAATTTTTGAATATCCCGTCTTATTAGAAGAATACCTAACCAATAACTATATTAGTTGGTCTAAAGGTCTTATTGTAACAACTAAACATAATATCACAACGTCACATATTTTCAATATGGACAAGAATAATAATACTTTGTTATTTTATTTTTTTCTAAAGTATGAAAGAAAAATTTAGATTCACTTTTGTTCTATCCTTAAGTCAAAAATTCCGTGATCTCAGAACTATCTATAAAACGTATAACGATGAAACCTTCTCTAATCATTCTAATAAATTCAATTTTATTGCTATTCAGAACTTTCTTCATTTAGCATCTAACCATAAACCCACCTTTTCTAGAAAGGTAGTATTGTTTTTTATAGGCTAAAATTGAACTAATTACCTCATTTAAAAAAGAAAGACTACTTTTGGGAAAATATAATTTAAACTACGTAACAAAACTAGGATATTTATCTTTAAAATCTCTTAATAATATTATTGATCTCTCAATTGCTATTAGTCAAGGATGCTTTAGAAAGAGAGTGTTAGCATGTCATGTCATAGAAGTTTACTTTGATATAATAGGCGTTAAAATTACATAGTGAAAATTTTCTTTTTTATAATATTACGATTCATAGAAAAAAATTTAGAAGAGTAAAAAATGACATGATACATAATAAAATAACAAACCATTCCAATAATTACAAAATTATTTGTACGCATACAAAATATTTATCTAGAATTATCTCTTTTTTTGGCCATTGGGTAAAAAAACATTAATAAGGAAATAAAGTACCTAAGACTTTGTTTAAATTCTATTAATTCAAAATTTAGAGATTTTAAATCATATGAGTACCAACATGTGGATTGTACCTCGAGCTTTTTAGAAAGAACCACTAATATACGTCATAAAATTTCTTTAAACTATTTATCTTTATATTATTTAAACTATTTATCTGAATGCTAATTATATATATATATATTAATTTTAAGAAAAGTTTTTATAAAGTTAAACCATAGTATGGTTATTTAAACTTAGGATAGCAATATTAATAAGATCTTGGAATTATTTTTATTAATCTTTCCAAGTTTAACACTTGTTGATTGATCCATTTTTTAAATAAATTAGATAGGACAAAAAATAAATTCTAGTACAACCGATTATTATTAATATATAGAAATATATTAATTCAGGACTAAAAAAGTTTCGAACTTTTTCATAGATATTAAACTTACAAAAAATAATGGAAAAAATTAAAAGTGATGACAAAAAAAAATATAATTTGAATTTAAAAAATTTCAAATTTAAAAAGTTTTTCTTACCTTTTCTTCTAGATCTTGTTTTGTCTAAGAACATTATTAATCAATTATTAGTTTATTTAATCTATCCGAATTAAATATCTAGCTAGGTCTAGATGGCAAGTTAAAAAGTTATTTATTGTATCTAGTTTTTCTATTTTGTTATTTTTTATTATTGTTATTATGAAGTTAAGCCAATTGGATTGGTTTTGTTCTCTATTTAAAATTAGGTTACTAGTATCAAGCAAACGGAGCAAGGTATAATTTTGAAACTGTGTTTGGTTGATTTTTTCCGTTTTAAAATCTTTTAATATAAACTATCACTTTACAGAGTCTTCCAAGTTTTTTCTTATCATTAATTATAAAGATTTTAACTTTATAAATCCAACAAAGTGTTTTTATTGCAATTTTATATTGCTTCTTATTACAATTTTTGGCTAAAATACACGCATACCCATATCCCTATGAATTAATAAAATACTCTTATTATAAATTTTATAGTTTCTTTAATGCCTTTTACTATTAAGTTTTTTTTCGTAGCCTCTTTTATTAAAATTTTTAAGAATTTTTCTATTATCATTAGTTTCTTCAAATCTGTCATAAGCTAGCAATGTATCCTTCTATTAAATTAAAAAGTACATTAATCATTTTTAAGATTTTTTCTGATATAAAGTTAACTTGATAGCTTTCAAAGTACTTAAATTGGTATATTTTAAAGTATAATCTCACAAAATATATTCTATATTTAAACATTTTAGTCATACTTCTTGAAAATAGCTTAATGAAAAAGTTATAATTTAAAAGCCAATCATTTTCAAATAGAAAGAAAGAATGAGTAAAAAAATGTATAATTAAAAAAGCAATTCGGTGAGAAAGAATCTTTTTCTTTAATAGAATGAAAGAATGTGAGATAATAGAATTATTAACTAACCAATATTTAAAAAATCTTTGTAAAATAATTATACTCGAAATAATCTTTATAGTTAATGTCTTTTAGGCCAATCTGATGATTTAAAATTAAACTTTATTTTTCTTGTGTGTAGAATAACTGAAATGTTTTTTTATTTTAAATTTGTAATTTAGAAAAGTGACATTAGTATTATAAAAAATTCTATGCTCTAAAAAAGAGTAAGGATTTAAATATAATTTTTGACTGATCAATTGACTAATTATCATGTTAGTTTTTATTATTATATCTTTTAAAAACTTTATATAAAGATGACTAATTTTAGAAAGCAATGATGAGTTATTAAACAATAATGTGACTTTGTTAAAAGCACTAAAAATATCTTTTATATCTATAATTTTATTTTTCTTGGAAATTTTTAGGAAGTTCTTATCTGCTATTTTACTAAATGATAGGTTATTTACATAAAATCTATTTTAAAACTAGTACTCTTTTATATTTTTGAAGAAAAATTTTTTTTTATTAGTAGTTTTTTCTTTTTTATTCAATAAGAATTTATATTTACCAAAAGTTCTTCGTACATAGATATTATTAATATTTAAAAGATTTTCATTATTCTTTAATAAAAAAATTCTATTTAAAACAATATTTTTTGCTATTGATTTCTTATTTTGAATAATTTCTCTAAACTTTTTGATATTTTTTTTGTGAAGATAAATGTTGTTTGGCAAATTATTAGTATACTTTTTATTAGCGATAAAAAAAGCATCGTCATTTGCACTAGAAGCTTTTGGTATTAATAATTTGAAAAAGTTTTTTCGTATTCTATTAGGAATTTTTTGTTTTTTTAATATTTTTTCTATGAAATTTAGTCCTCTTGTACTATTTTTGTATTTTATATGTCTATTACGCGCTTTAATATTTATACTTTTGTTGCGTATGACAGTCATTTATTATAGATTAATTGTTTTGTTAAACTACTTATATAATTAGTAAATGGGTAAATCATTTTTAAAACACAATTCTAAAAGCTTAATCAGAATAAAGGTACTTTAAAAATAATCAGAAAAAATGGAGAAAACCGATAGGAATAGATTCTAAAATTAGAAAAAGAACCAAAGGTGCGCCTAAAACTCCAAAAATAGGATACGGATCATCTAAAAGAATAAAGTCTTTAAGTACTAACTTACTAAATAGATGCTACAGGATTGAAAACAATTCATGTTTTTAATTTAAATGATATAAAATCTTCAATCATATTGAAGAGGAGTTATTCTTACTGTTTGTCAAAAAATATTTCTTTAAAAAACAAAAAACTAATAAGATATTTTTCTAATCAAGTTTATCAAAAATAATAGTTTAATTTGAAAATATTAAATTAATTTATCAAGTTACTTTGTAATAATTTTTAAATTATTCTGAAGATTAATTTAATTTTTCATTCTAGTATCTAAATAATTAATATGAAGCTTAGTTTAAATCAAATTTGTAAAAATTCTTACTACACAAATTATAATAGTGTAGCTAATGTTTGTCAAGCTATTAGTAAATTATTAAACAGTGTTAGAAAAAACCGTTACCTACTTTTGAGAGTAAAGAAATTCAAACTTTATAGGTAATTTATTATTAAAAGGCTATTAAAAATAATTTATAGCGTTAAAAAGAAATACTTGTCAATTTTTTCTTTTTTCAAACAATGGCATATTGCTATTTTTAACTTAACTTACGGAATTTTAAAGAATAAATTTCAATGTACTTCAACGAGTATCCATAAGCATTCTTTTATATTCAAAAAGAAGAAGCTAATTAGTAATGTTATTTAAATTAGAATTTATGTCACAATTATCTTACGATCTTCGTTTTTCTATTGGTATATTATATGAAATAAAATACTGGTATAAAAAGATTGTACTAATGCTTTTTCCAACGACAATTCAAGTATTAGGTCTCAGAAATTTTACAAAGCTTATTGAGTTATTTAAGACACTAAATCGCTTATTACATTATTTAAGAAAAGTTTGATATTTAGTTTAAAGGGAAAAATTCCTTACAGAGTATTAGAGAAAAAAACTGCTTTAATAATGGAGAATATATTAAATAAATACTATCATCTGAATTCAGTACAAGAATATTCAAATTTTAAATTACTGAAATTTTTTAGATCAAAAATAATAATCTTCTTAAGGATTGATTATTATTCTAAAGTAATAATTTTGAAAAAGAATGTTCGAAAAATAGATTTTAATTCAATAAAAAAGATTTTTAGGCCAAGAATTGTGTCTCTTTTTTCTAAAAAAAATAGCTTTTAGACATGAATTTATTTAATTTATTTATTATGGTGTTAAGTATAATTATTGAAGATTTATCAACAATCATTGAAATTTAATGCAAATATTGGAAAATAGAAAATTTTGTTTTTATTCAATGAAATTTTGTTCTTATGTGTTATATAATATTCGTATGCATTAATCTAAATTAAATTTAACTGCATTAGAGATATTTTGTGTTAATACCTTCATCCAAATACAAATTTTTTATTATGGTTTCAAATAAGCTCAATGTTCTATAGATATCACTACAATTTAGTTACAAAGTAGATTCATGTTTTAATTAATACTATAAAGCAGTAACAATAGAAAGATTACCTTGTAATTCAATCATTCGAAAGAATAATCCAATTTCACGTGCTTTCTGATAAAAATATAAATACTTTTTTTTAAGAGATTTTGGAGAGAAATATATTTTTGTACTAAGTTTATATTTTAAAGAGCTAAAATAAATAGTTTTCTCAAATTTTTTATATGTTTCTGTTCCTGCACCATTAGGAGCCTATTTATTATGCTTATTACTTTTCTGACACTTAGATGGTATAGTTTGGATTTAATTGGTTTAATTGAATATTTTATGAATTGATTTTTATTTGAATTAATTTCATAACTATTTGGGTATAGTATTTTTTGAATATATTGCCAAATTAATTTTTTATTAAATAAATCATTTTTTGAAGGTATTTTTAAATTTTTTAATAAAACGTTAAAATTTGATTCACAAATTAGGCCATATAAAAGAAGTCTTGCCCCACTAAAGTAGTATTGAAATTTTTTTTCGTTTGAAATTTTATTTTTTATTTCCCTTATTAAAGAAATAAGCCATATTTTAAAAATACCTTTATGTTTGGATTTTAAATATATGTTTTTTAGTAGATCTAATAAGACTTCGAAAGGGATTATTTTCACAATGTTATGTTGCATAATACGTATAGAAGAGTGTATCCAATAATTTATCTTCCACTTTCTATTACAATAGTACGAACTTATCAGGATTATATCTTAAGAAACAATAATATACAAAAGAACATAAAGATTTTGAAATAGCATGCGATATTTCAGGATTTAATTTATGAAAAACATACGAATTTGGTGCATTTTTCCAATAATTTATTGATATGGTCTTATGAACTTCATTTATAGTATCAAGTAGCTCATTTATTCTGGTTGAACTGATTTGAATATTTAAATTATTTGGAAAATAGTTATCCATGGGTGTGGGATCATTAAAATATTTTAAATAAAAATTTTCAAATTCACAAAAAATTTTCATATTAATGTAAAAAGATTTATATCCTAGCAAATTTGAAGAATTAAAGTTTTTAAAATTTAAATATATTGAATTTTTATTAAGTTTTGAACTTATTTTTGAAATTGTTTTATTTTCGTTTTTTACTGTGTTATTTTGTATTTTTAAATTACTATTCATATAGCAAAAAAATTTCAAAACAAAAATCACGGTTAAAATAGATAGTTAATATTCCGTTTAGTATACTTTGTAGTCTTATTCTATCATTTTACTTATAACTATGTTTATTCTATTTGATTCTTAACTTTCGAATAAATGTTTTAATCATAATGTTTGTTTAAGATGAAAATTAGTATAATGCTGGATTCGTATATAGAAATATCAAGAAGTATTATTTTTAAAAAAAGAGTTTTTAGTTGAATATCAATATTTATCAAAGGTTCTTTCTTTACTATTTTTCAAAAAATTTAATAATATTAGTAGTTATGCAAAGCACAAGTTCAAACTAAAATTAGTTCTTTCAAAATTATCAGATATTTGTCTATTAATTGTTTATTATTTGTTAAAAGATAAGATTATTGTCAAAAAGAAAAATTTTTCTAAAAAATGAAAAAAATTTATTTAAAAATATTAATTTACAAAAGTTGAATTTTAGAAATTAGAAAATTTGATTATTTTTTGCATAAAGATCCTAAAATAAGAGTAAACTTGAATAACAAACTTTCAGTGAAGAAAAAGTTTTTCTACTATGAAACTGAATTTGAAGAATTTGATTTATTAAATAATCTGGAGAACAATAATGACTTAAATAGTTTATTTGTAAATCTAATGCAGTGTAATATGGATATGATAGGCACTAGCTTTACCTCTTTTTTAAAGAATCCTGTCATTTTTTTATCGAGAATTAACTTAATAAGTCTTAGTTATGGAAAAAAGTAAAATATTAATGATAAGATTTGCAACCGTAGTCAATGATTTTTTAACAACAATCGAGTTTTATTGTTATTTTTTTTCTCCTGTTTTTAACTCTATGATATTGTATAAAAAAGTTGATATATCATAATAAGAGTAGAAAATTGTTTGAAATTATGACGAATAAATATCAAAATTATATTTACAATCTAAATAAAGTTACAAAAACTAATAAAAAACTATGTTATGTAAAAAAATCGATTGATAGAGTTCTTAAGGGTAATTAAAAAAGTAATAGTCGAAAAAATAAGTTTTGTTATAAAGCATGAAATTATAATATTTTCTTTTTTTTCAATGCATTTATTATCAATGTCGAAAATAACCAAGATATGTAAAACTTTGAAAAAGAATAAAACTGACTTAGTATCATTATATGAAAAACAAAAGAAAGTATTTTTCGAAAAGAATTCTTCTGAAATAGTTGAGTCTTTCGTTTCTTTAAACAGGCAAAAAAAAAGTCTTAATGAAGAAAAAACTAGTATTAGTAACCCACTAAGACTTCCTTTAGGGTGGGATAATAAGCCAATACCATTCTGGCTTTTCAAGCAACATGGATTGAATGAAATTTTTTATTGTGAAATTTGTGGTTTTAAAAAATTTTACGGAAGACGGTAAAAATTCAATTTATAGGGCTTATGAGAAGCATTTTACTGAAAAAAGGCATATTAATAATTTACAAATTCTTGGAATTAAAGACTATCAAAAGTTCACTGAAATTTCATCGATTAAAAAAGTTCTTGAATTAAATGAATATTTAATTAAAAATAGATTTAAGATTTAATAAAAATGTAGTTTATAAAAGAAAATGTTATCCACTTATTGTGAAAAATTAATTTTTAAAGCCATAGAGAAAGTATTCTCAATAACATACATACGCTTCCTTTATAAACTCAACCATTCTCTCAAAATGTATAGCAAAAAAATTAAAAGTATTTAAATATAATGGGCGACATAACAAAAAGTACTCACGCTAAATATGCAAAAATACTTCTTAAAGTTAAAAAATCTTTAAAAGATTTTTGAAATTATCAAAAATAAATATAATTTAACTGTTAATAAAGAAGATATATTTAAAATAAAATTTATGAAAGAATATTACATAAAAGAAGATCTAGAGAAAAAAATGATCGTAATATTTGTAATAAATATTTTATTAGATTCCTTTAAAAAGCTTGAAAAAATTTAGAAGAATACAATATTTCTTTATTAAAGAATTCGAGTCTTATATTCCTAATACTTATCTATCCGTGCTTTCAATTCGCACGATAAAACCTCTCAAATATCAAAAGATTTCTAAAACTGGATCTTATTCGTGGTCCTTTACTAATGTAAAAGATTCTTAGAAAGGTTGCTGACGATATAATAAGGGATATGCTTTTTCCAGGTAATATAGTTGGAAAGCGTATTTTTTTTTTCTCAAATGAAGATGTCTTTATTCAGGTAATTTTTTTATAAAAAGATTTATCTAGAAGATAAATATAAAAATTTTAATAATTCAAAAATCAATTTAGTTACTCGTTCATTACATTCTTTAATACACAAAAAAATTCATATAGTTTTAACATCTTAAAATTAAAATCTTAAGTTCATAAATAATTCTAGTAAATAATAATATTTTTTATACACTAGGCCATGATATATTAGATCAAATAAGAAATGTTCGTGCCCAGATTTGAACTGGAGACTTTTAGTTTGTAAGACTAACGTGATAACCAACTACACTACACGAACAATGAATATTAAAAATAACATTCTTAGATTGCTATTAAAAAAAGTATTTATAACAAAAATCTTCAATAATAATAAAAATATCTGTCATAATATAAAGATAAGATCTATCATAAAAAACTTTTGTTCTATTTTATTAAACAAACTTTTAATTGATGTAATTATATTGTTGACTAAAGAAAGAAATGCAATTACAAGTAAATTATTAGTATGCCTAATTTCAATTAATATAAATATTTCAAAGATATCAAAAAAAGTTAATAATATTGATCGATTCTACCATAAAATATTTGAAATACTTCTCAAAAAAGGATCTTTATTAATTATAAGCAATCCAAAGATTAAAGCTAATTTATTATTAAAATATTCTTTCATTACTTGTTTTCTGATACTTTTCATCTCAACAAGTTCTAATATATATTTTGTATACAAAACCAAAAAAAAGTTAATGATGTTATTGTCAAAATACCTTGGTCAAGAGCATTTTAGATTCATGAAAAAGAATAAGACTATCCATTTCGATAGCCATAGCTTTAACTATTTTTTTTTATGTCATCTAAAAAAAAATTACAATGGACTTCAAAGAATTCGTAAGAAAATGATTAAAAAACATGATGCTTTTAGTTGTTTATTTTATAATATTTTTTAAATTTTATTCTACTTTTATTTTATTCATAAAAATGTGATTATTAAAAAGCTTTATTAGATCTATAAAAAAATATTTAACGGTACAGATTTTCTATATTTTTAGTCTTTTGTGATTTTTTAAATTTAATAATTAAGAATTTTTTATTATAAGAAATATAAAAGTATGTAATTTCAAAAATGCATACTATTGACTTAAATATGATATTAATATCAGTTTTTGTTGTAATATTTTTATAAATTATTTTATTTATATTCTGTTTCAAAAAAATGTACTTTTTGAGACCTTGATGTGTTCATGAGTATATTTATGACATTATATAAAAAAGAAAAGAAATATGCGTTCATTTTTAACTTTTTGTTCTTTAAATTTTTAGTCTTATGAGTAAATAACTCGGTAATAATTGTGTGATGAATAAGCTTACCTTTGATGTGATAGAAGCCATGTGAGAAATTAAGATCATTTTTATAGGGTGAACAATAAAAATAGCACAGACGCTTGTGTTTATGGTTTTCGCTATTATTAGTAAGCCAAGTTTTAGAATTTATATCTTTTATAAGATTGTTAGCAAGCCAATTTTTATTTGGAGGATTATAAGAACTCTCAAAATTATTTAAAAAATGTTCTAGATTTTGTTTGTTAATGAAGTTATTAGAATAAAACTTATATGTAAGTTTATTCTTGAAATTATGTAGAAGTTGACTATTTTTTGAATTTTCTAGAATGATTGATTCTTTGTTTAATTTTAAGTATAATAATTTATAGTATAAATTGATCCATGAAATTCTTTTTTGAGATAAATATTTCTTAAAGATCAGCAATGCATTGTAGCTCTTATATCTGGAACTATATTCTATTTTTCGCTTTATCTTCATTTATTCTTATTTTTATATAACATATTTAAGTATATTCTCAAGAAACAATGTACATTTACTTGTTTTGTCATTATCTGTGATATAAACTTTCTAATTATTTTTGGAATTATAATGTAAGTATAAATTTAGAAATAAATAGTTGAGAGCACTCCTCCACAGATTAGAAAAAACTATAAGTAGTTTACTTCACAACTAACAATAGTAATTATGATCGAGCCATCCCTTCAAATTTTAGCTTTGAAATATAAATTAAAAAAAAAAGTATGTAGAAAGTTAATTAATTATTATGAGATGTTATGCAACTAATAGTTATAAATCTAAAAATTGTAGGAAAAAAAAATGTGGACACTGTGTTTTTTTAAGAAACAAAAAGAAATCTAAATAAAATTTTGTTAATATCTTTTAGAATCACGCAAAGTTTTAAAAAAAGAATCTACTAATATTTTATCAATTTTAAACTTATTCAAAAGTCTGAATTGTAATATATAAAAATTGCAAGAAATTTGCAATTAAAATATTAATAACTATAAATAAGTAACTGATTCGAATATACTTTGAACGATTGGAGATTAATGATAAGTTTTTCTTGTCAAAATGCCTGAGTGGTCAAAGGGGCCAGACTCAAGTTCTGGTGCACTAGCTTCGTGGGTTCGAATCCCGCTTTTGACATGATTATGTCCTCTATCACTAGAATCAATTTATGTGATAATTTATCAAGCGTAAAAATAAATTTCTTGATATCGCATATTATTTTTGAAAGTATCCTTCATAGAATTTATACAGTAATATTTTTATTGAAAGATTTATAATAGAATAAATCAAAGAATAATTTTTTTTTCTAAAGTATTATTATTTTGAATTCGAATATCATTTGTATCTTCAAGAAAAATTGCTTTTCAACAGAAATAATAAATAATGAAACGAATAGAAAAAAAAATAATTTTGAAAAACTAAGCTTTGTTTTCAAATATCTATTAAAAAATAATATCGTAGATAAACGTAAAAATAAATAAATAGCCAATATTTTATTCATAATGCAACCTAACTCGTTCCTTGAATTACTCAATAATAAAGCCTTTTGTAATTTTTCTCTTAATGGTAAATAAATATTTAAATAGTTCAATATCTATTTAAACAATATTGCGATAAATTAATCAATTTATTTAATGGATTTTTAGGAAGATATATTAAAGCTAATGGTTTACAAATTAAAAAAAGAAAAGTTTGATTTCAGTATTAATATGACTTGTTTGTATAACGATTTTCAAAATAGTAGATCTGGTTGGTTTCAATTAGAATCTTTATCTTACGTTCGTTCGATACAAGTTATAAAGGTGTCTAAAATTCATAGCAGTAATGCTATTAATAAAATTTATTTAGAATTTAATCCAGATATTAAAGTAAAATCCAATATTATAGGAAGTAAAAAAGAAGAGCAAGTCTGAGAATTCTAATTTGTTGGAGCTAATTTCGTTTCATGAATATACTAATATCTACAATTATCAAGTAAATTCTTTAACTTATGATGAAACTATGATCTACAGAATAGCAGGAGGCTATTTAAATGATTATTTTTTCTATTTAAAAGAGACTAATAATAGTCCTTGGAAAGCTAGATGGAAAAATTTAATTCATAAAACTACGGAAAGAATAAAAAATTTTATTGAAGTTAATAAATATCTTTTAGGCTAGTTTAAATGAAATACTATACACCGAAATTAGTATTTCTGAGAAAATTAAATTTAATAATTACTTTGACAGTCATAAAGTATATTTCAATAAAACTATCTTTCATTAATGGAATAAGAGTTATAAATTTTAAAGTAAAAACTTCTTAGATAGAAGTTAAAAATTAATAGCTTAATTTCAATAAATGATAAAAAAAAGAAGACTTTAAATCAACTAAAGTGGCCTTTCAAATCTTTTTTAGTTTTTGTTATAATCAATCTTACTATTGCAACTCAAGTATAATTCATTAATAAAAGCACTATAAGATAAAAAGAATAGTAGATTATAAAACTAATCGATTGATAGGGCATAAAAGTGAAATATTACGTTTTGATTTTTCTAACAAAACTTATCGTTTGTTAAAACTTATAATATTTAATTATATAAAAAAACGTCTCTCTATCACAAATATATGCTTTTTATCGATTTTCAATAATCCATGTGGGTTAGCTTCCTTAGAGAGGGTAACTGCAAAGAATAAAATGTTTCATTTCACGATACTAAAAACAGGGTCAATAGGTAATTTTTAAAATAAAAGCTTTCCTGCTTAAAGTATTAAACACTTTCTGTAAGCTAATAATGATTAAGAAAGAACTGCATTCTAGGCATAGCATCTTTGAAAATATAAAAAATATAAATTTTAATACTGTTAAAAAATTTTACTCTATTAAAGATATATTTGGATTTTCTTTAATAAAAAAAGCAAATATAAACTTTTTTTATTTTTCAAATAAAAGCATAAAAACTAGCAGCTATTTTATCATTAATACATATAAAAACTTTCTTTTAGTAATAAACATTAAAAAATATAGCATAGTTAATAGTTTTATGTGTTTTAAAAATTCTCTTAGCTCAAAAAACTTTAAAAATATAAGTCTTGACTATTGGTGTTATGTGGATTTCTAAAACAAGATATTGTAAAATGCAACAGTATTGTTAAATAATTACAATTGTTTATTTGAATGAACTCACTAATATTTATTAAATTAAAGTACATCTTAAAAAGCATCACTGCTAATAAAAACATAAATATGATTTTAACTACATCATCTATACTAAACATCATGAATATATTTAATAACTATATAATATTTGTATGTACTTCTTTACTATCAAATAAACTAACAATAAAAGAAATATTTATACTTAATACGATTGTAAAAATAACCAATTTTGTTTTTATTCAAAAAACTAATATAAAAGGTAATATAATAGTATAAAAGAAAATTTTATTAGCGGGATTTTTAATGATGCTTTTCAAATAGATTTAATATTCTTTAAGCTACTTAAAATTAATGAAATTTACGTGAATGTAGTATTTAAGCTACTACTTATAATACATTCATATATTCGTAGAACAAATTTTAATAAAATAATAATAAAAACTAACAGCTCTTGTTCATTGAAGAAAAATATTGATTTTTTACTTGTTTATTTTTCAATGAAGATAATAAAAAAATCTTTACTTTTAAAAAATATGGAAAGTGTTAAGCTTAGAGAACTTTTACTAACAAAACATTTCCCTGCACTAATCAGAAGTTCTCCAAAAATCTCATTGTTATATAATACAATTATTTCAATAGCAAATAGTTGCAATATTTTAGGTTATAATTCAAATTTTTTCACTTTCATAGATCT
The DNA here is from genome assembly GCF_000002455.1 of Bigelowiella natans. NCBI lineage: Eukaryota > Cercozoa > Chlorarachniophyceae > Bigelowiella > Bigelowiella natans. Next base: position 63,903 of record NC_010004.1, read on the forward strand.
TCCTTACATTTATTTGTGGGTTAAAAATAATAAAGAAAATAGTAAGTATGTCATTGACCAAAGGAAAACTTTTTCAATAAACGAACCAATAAATTCAAGTTTACCACAACAAAAATATTTAAATACACATAAAATTAAATTTAATAGAATTAAACTAGTGAACTTTTTAAATAATCTCTCGTGTATTTATGAAACTAACGAAGAAAATACTATTAACACTAAATTTATCTACAATCGTCTTGTATTAAAAAATAAATATTACTATAGATCAGAATTTAACGTCACTGAAGTAGTAAAAAAAAATTTGTTCTTAGTCGACTTTTCACTTTTACGAAATAATATTGTTTGTCGAGACTTTTTAAAAATATTTATACGTTTATATTTCTTTTCTTATTCTACATTATCTTCATTAAAATTTTTTTTGATATATCTTATTATTAAAAATATTCAATTATTGAATATACATCAAATTATGGCAAAAAGTAAACATTTTGATTTAAGACGTATTAATAATGTCAGATATTATGCCATGGAAAAGTTTAAAATTCAATATATATAAAAAGCTAATCAATAAAAGTATCATTTCAACTTCATTTAAATTAGAAAAAAATAGATTTACCTTTAGATATTCTAAAAATAAATCTATTTTTTACTTTCGATTTTCTAAAAATATAATTATTACTACAAAAAGTCGTAAGCTATTTTATATTTTGAAATTATTTAAAAAAAAGCATAATAGGAAAAAACCTAATTCAAGAAACTTTAATTTAAAAAATATAATAGCATTAATTGAAGAGCAATCGAAATCGTCTCTAAAATTTGATTGCAAAAATTCATCCTTAAATCTGAATCTAGACTGTTTGAATGTATGAAAAATTATTTAGATTGCTGAAATATTTGATCTATCCAGTTCTGTTATTATTGCTTTAACAATTTTCTATCTTTTATTATCAAATTTTAATCCTTTTAATGAAAAAATAAGTTTATCCTATGATAAATTGATGGAGTATGACAAATTTATTTTCTTAAAATTGTCTAATAATAAGAAGAAGCTAGATGATCCAATTGTAAACTATAGGTTTTGGTCTACTTTTTTAATGCATCAATTAAAAACAACGATCAATAGTAAAATTATTTGTAATTTTTGCGAAAAAATCCAGATGCTTTTAAATGAAAAAAGGTTAAAAATATCTAATTTTTCAAGAATTGCTCTTATGTATAGCACAAATCTTATTTTTATAAAAAATTACTTTAAAATTAATTCTATACATTTATTAGTACGTAAAAACTTTTTACAAAATAAGATTTCATCTATAGGAGTTATTTTAAAAAGTATATTAAAAGCTATCCTGGTCATATAGATTAAAATAACTTGTTAGTATTTAAATGCCATTTAGGGATCTTTATGCTTTGATTTACTATCTCATTCAGAGGGGATTAGTAACAATATTTTAAACTATCTAACAAAATATATATTTCAACTATTAGGGTAAACATTTTTAGATAAAACTCTTTAATTTATGTCAGTTCTATACAAGGATTTTGAAAAATTAAAAAACGAATCACTAAAAATAGTACTCAAGAGTCACACTACAATCATAGGAACTCTTCAAGGTTTAAATTTTTATTTTAGATAGCGATATTTTAGGTAATATTGTCTTAAAGTTCGCAAAAGTTTCTCAAAAAAATAAGAATGAAATGATTTATAAAGATTTAATTATAAGAGGAAATAGTGTAAGATATATAATATTGCCAGTAAATTTTGGATTTTAAAGTTTTAAATAATAATAAATAATAAGTATTTACTTCTAATAAGTTCACTAAAAAAACAAATAAGTTAAAAGTTATCTTGGGTGAATTTTAATAATAATGGTATTTTTTATTTAGAAAAGGGTAGAATTAAATCAAATAATATTAAAGCAATATCCAGAAAACTGTTTAATAAAGATAGTATGAAAACAAAATTTTGTTTTATAAAAAACAAGTCGTTGATAGAATATTTTCTAAGAACTCAAACAAAAAAAATTAGAAATAAGATTTCTTCTTTTCTTATTGTACTTGGATAATTAATAGGATATAGGAAAAAATGAGTATAAATTAAAGGGTGCGGTTCAAAATAATAAAATAACTAAAAAAATCAAAGTACAACATTTATTCACTGAGTCTATATTTGTAAACTATGTCAAATTGATTAATTAGAATGTATAATAATAAATAATTTTTAAATAGTATTCTTCCAATCTATAAATTTAATATCTATTAACAAATTATAATTCAATGAATCTTTATCAGAAAATAACAAATAGAGTAGATACTAAAAAATGATAAAAAATCTAAAGAGTTAGTCATAGAATTACTATACAAGAAATTAGATTAAGGATTTTAATGATGCAAAAAAATTTAAATATCAACAAAACTTTAGTTAAAATAATAATTATAAATATATAATAATATATTAATAAAAAATTTATAATGAATCGAGAAACGATTGATCAATTTTTCTATTCTTAAACTGATTAAAACCATGAGTTATAAATGATAGCATGGACGTATGAAAATGTAAATAATTCTAAACTATTAAAGGTACTTTGTATGTGAGTATAAAAAACATGCTATATATTTTTAAAAGTTCTGAGATTTGATAAACAACAACAAGACAAGGCAGAATATAGCATACCAGAAGTAAATAAACTTCATTACATTCTGCGGACTGAGCAAACATATGTATAGGTAACCAACGCTTTTCACTATCAATGTTGCGTTCTATTACAAAAGTTATTGTATGAATGCTGTAACTTTATATGCCAAATAGCATGGATGTTAGAGATATTGAATGAAAAAATTCTCATTTCTTTAAAATAAATGCATGAATTTCTAAAACCTCAGTTGGATATTCATCATTGGTTTAATGTTACAGGAAAAAACAACTACTATGATCCTTTAAAGTAAGGTCGTAATTATACATATGAACTAAAGTCAACAACTAGCTTTTAGAATTATAAATATTTACTATAAGCATGACTTTCCCTACATACATAGTGATTTATATTATCGCTTTTAGTAATAAACTAATTTGTTTTTTAATGTATAATTTTTTAAACTTTCTTTTTACTTCGGTATTAAAGTACTTTGGTTTTTTTTCTTGTCCTAAAAAAAATAAAAAGACCTATTTTAATAATAATCTTAATTCTTTTCCTTATACTTTATTTTCAATCAGTTTTATATTTATTTTTATATATTTTATTAATTGCACTAATGCATTGCTCTGTTCTTTTAATATGGATTCTTTCGATCGAATTTTAATTATTAATTCTTTAATGATTTCCTATTTAGAACTAATCTCTCTTTATTTATTGTATAACTTATCAATTGATACTAGATTATTGAAAAGATTCAAGAAAAAACTCATCACTTATTATTAGTATTTTTCAAACAAAAATTTTTATCAACAGGTGGTCATCTTTGTTTTTATCTCATATAATAAATTGATGAGAAACTACATTTAGACTAAGTAAGTACGAAAGAATTATTAATTTAGTTATTATTTTTATTTACTTTTCATTTTTAAAAAATTTTTTTGGTAAACAATTTTTGCACTTTTTAAAATAATAGAAATAGGATAAATTAAGCAAAACCGTAATCAAAACTTGAATGCTATCACCACCTCTATTATATATGTCGTTAAGTTTAAAACATCTTTTAAAAACTGAAATAATAGAGCATAATAAGTATATGATAAAAAAATTAAGCACCAATTTTCATTTTCATAAAGAGTACTTCATCAATTTTATATATAAAAAGATCAATTTGAAATTTTTATTACCATCTTCTTTATTTTTTTGAATTATTGATCATAGACTTTTCTTACGGATACTTTTCCAGTCCCAGTTGTTATTTTTGTACCTGTAAAAATATTACTCGCTACTGATTCATTACATTCAATAGATTTATGAGCTATACTTTTTCTAAGATTTTTCCAATTAGATTCAAAACTGATATTATGGAAAAGTGAATCTGATATATCTAAAAAATTTCTTTGCATTCTAATTACAAAACCCTAAAATATTTTTAGTTACTTTAAATGTCATATAACTACAAATAATTTTAATGTGTATTTTATTAATTTTAATATTTTGATGGCTAATAGTGTTTAATATATTCCAATATATTAAATTGTAACATGATTCAATACCGAAATAGTAACGATGATTATTAAGTTTATGAAAAGTACTACAGTTTAAGGAAATAAACTTCAGTTTTTTGATAAAACAATTAATACTAATACCTTTAGTTATCAAAAAAAAGCAAGATGCTTTACTATCTACAATAGCAGAAGAATTAGTCAGTTTTTTACTACCATATATTTTTTCATTTAAAAACTTGCTGTTACCCATAGTTAATAGTGACATGTTTGTTTTATTATTGTTTTTCACTGTTATTGTTATACTTTTACTCCTATAATCAATAAAATATCTGAATTTTATTGATGAGATAGTTCTTTGGATTAATTTTAGTAGAGGTACTTTATAGATTAAATTTATCTTTTTTTTCAATGATTTTCTATAATTTAAGAAATAATTGGAAATTCGATGTATATAGGGTTTCTTGTATTCTTGTTTCGAATATTTATAATAGAGTACTTTAAATATTAATTTGATAATGCGTTTAAATATAGTTTTTGAAAGTTTTAAAGATAAATTATAAATATTTAGTCTTATTCTTTTTACAAATTTTCCAATATTGACGATCTGAAATGAATTACTAATAAGAATACTTGAAGAATTTATAGACTTCACAGAAAAGATAAAATCCATCATTGATATTGTATTTAGTGTAAAATTTCTATTCAATAGAATATTAAAAGAATCTTTATAATTATATATGCTTCTGTTTAGTTTTAATGCTAGCATTGGAATTTTTTTTGAATGAATATATAAGCCTTGAACTAATTGAACTAGATAAGGGATTCCTCTATTAACTCCTTCATTAACTATGCCAGTATTATGAAAAGTATTTAGAGTCATCTGAGTGAGTGGTTCACCTATGCTTTGGCCACACAAAACACCTAATGGACTAAAACATGCAGTTTGTTTGGCACGACTTATTATTAGAAAATTGTAGATCATGAGCATAAAGTAGAAATTAAAAAAGTTTAAATTGTTCAGTTTCTTTGAAGAACTATAAAATTTATACGAATTGCTCTTAAAATAAAAGTTAAACAAATTCTGATGCAATTTTGATAAAGTAAAAGTTTGATAGAAGTTTACAAAATATTTATTGAAGGAGATTTCATCGTTGAATGTTACTTTCCCATTTGTAAAGGTTCTATTAAGATATCTATGCCATTTTTTAATTAAACTAAATAACGAATATATATCGAGTTTTTGCTTGCAATAATTATTTTTCAAGAATTGTAATACTCTTCTAAACTCATTGTACTGATTATCATTAGGCTTCATGATTACATCTGAAACGCTGTAATAATAAAAATCTAAAATTTCTTTATTGATTGAATTTCTAATTGTAGCATCATTTTCTAAATATAAATTCTCAAGCATTTTTATCAACGATCTCTGTAAATATCCAGATCTACTTACTTTAGTTGCGGTATCAAGAAGTCCCAATCTTCCTGATAAGGTATGAGCAAAAAATTCAAAATTCGATAATCCTAAAAGATAATTTCCAAAAATGAAATTATTCACAATTCTATTAATATCTATCATGTTGCGCAAATTAGGATACAATGAAAGTTCTATACGACCCATGAAAAAAGTTATTAAAAATATATTTCTTTCAGAACCTTTAGCACCAGCTTTTACCATGTTTAATAGGGAATTTGAAGATGTTTTTCTTTTGTATATCTCCTCTTTAAATTTATTTTTGCTAAATAATAATAACTTATTTTCCAGACCTTTCAATTTTAATATTATCCTTTCCTCGTTATTTTCTACTAATGTAACAAATTTCGATGAAAAGGTTTTAAATACTCTTGTGTAACAATAAAATGAATTTTTATATCTAATAAGTCCATTTTTAAAATTATAAAAAAAAGATGACAAAAAATCTCTTTTATCATTCTTAAAAACTAAGTCATTAATTCCAAAAGTAATTCCAATTTTTGATGTCATTTTATATAACAAGTGTGAAAGTTTATTTACAAATATTGAATAATTTATCTGATTGGTGCTTTGCTGAATTTTATTAAATAATTTATTTGATTTAAAATCATAAGAATCCAAAATTCCATTTGTAATTTCTCCATTGTTTACAATGATTGCATTTTTTTCATTTGGAAATAAGTCAAAAGCTAACTTTTTATTAAGACTTTTTTTGAAATATAATATTCGTTTTTCATTTAATGAAATATTACAGTCTAATAATAAAAAATTAATAATCTGTAGGCCTGTAAAATAGCCTTTTTTAGTGTTTCGTGAGTAAATAATTGGTTTTAGTTTTTCAACATTAGTAATTTCTGTTGCGCAATAAATTTTACTCACATCTGTAAAATCAATAAAAAAGTCTTTAAATGTTAAAATTCTAAGCATAACCAGGTTATCTTGAATTAAGTTTCTCATTAGAGAACTATCTTTTGAACTTACATTATTAACGTCAGCAAAAGTTAAAAAAGTTGACTCGGATTTAGATTCATAACCTCTAATTACGTGAAAGTTTATTTCATCTCCATCAAAATCAAGATTATAACTTTTACAATTAATGTAGTTCATTTTTATCGTGTGATCCGTACTAATTAATTTAATTTTATGTGATAATAAACCTAAGTTATGTAAAGTTGGTTGTCTATTAACTAAAACGTAATCATCTTGTTTTAAATTTCTCATAAATGGTAGACTTTTTAAAAAGTGATGACTCATCCTAGAATAATGTGGTCTAAAAACATTATTTTCAAAAAACTTCATTAATTCAATTTTAAATAAAAAGACTGTTGAATATTTGTTGGGAGATTTTAAATTGTATTTAAAAAAAAATACTTCACAAGTTTTTCGTATTTGTGCATAAAGAAAAAACTTAAATATTGCTATATTTATTGATGATAAATAGTCATGTATTAGCAAAGATTTTGCTACAATTTTAGGTAAGCCTACTTCTCCCGATTTAATCAATGGGTCTGGAGTAGCCACAGATCTGCCACTAAAATTTACTCTTTTGCCTAGAATATTAGAACGGATTAAACCAATTTTTTTTTCAATTAATTTCTTAAATCTCTTAACTCTTGTTTGCTCATTATTAATATTAGATAATAGACTATAAATAATCTCAAGGTCACTTTTTTCATTGAACTCGGAAAAGTTTTTTAAGCTATTCTTTGATTGAATGGCTAGATCAAATATTTTTTTAACTTTTTTGAAGTTATCTTTAATAGACTTTTTACTGATGCTCTCAGTAATGGTAGATTGATAATTATTAAAATAGCTATTTAAGTCATGAAATCTATAACTGAATAGCTCAAAATTTAAAAAAGAATATTTAGACTGAAAAAGGGTTAAAAAGAAAACAATATTATTCCTCGTACATTTTTTATAAAGTTCTTTAAACTCGTTTGAGGAAACACTGTAGTTAAAATATTTTTTTTTATCGTAGTCTTTTTTATAATTACTTTTATGCAAATTATTGTTCTCTTTAAAATTTTTGTTTTCTTGAACTTTTAAATTTATATTAGTTTTCAGTCTATGTAAGGCCGCTTTTTTTGATATATTTATAAAAAATTTATTGCATCTTAAACAGGAGTTTTTATTAGTTAATTGTAAGATACCCTTAGATTGGTTTATCTGTGAAGATAAAGGCATAAGTTTTGTGAAATCAATCGCATGTTTACTATGTTTTGTAGTCTTATAAAAGAGTTTACTTCTTTTTAGTTCCAAAAGTTCATCAAAATTGCACATAAAACAATTAAAACATAATGATTTACAAAAGAATAATAAATTGGCACTTAAAGTTGAATTCATTATATAAAAAGGATATTTAAATTTTAAATCTTTATTACTTTTAAAATTTGAATCAAGTCCTTTATTATCAGTCGATGTCTGTGTCAGATCATTTTTAGTTAGATTTACTAGCGTTGATTTAAAATTAATAAAACGGATTAAATTTACTGGACCCTTCATATATTATTTAAAAAAGATTAACAAATAAAAAGGCCTAAACGTCACTTTCTTCAACATTATTTTTATCATTATCGAAATAAAAGTCTCTAAAATGAAAAGGTCTGTGATAATCTTCGAAGTAATCAATTGGTATGCCAACTTTCAATGTGTAGTTCATTTCTGCATTAAAAGCCGATTCAAAAAAATGATAGTTCCATAAATTATTTTTTGGAACCAAAAAAAAGCCTTGAAATTTGTTACTCAATGAGATTGATACTTTTCTTAGATATTTTTTTATATTGTCTTTATCAAGCTTCTCAATATTTGTTGATAAAGAGTTTCTAAATCCTTCAGCGGTAAGTGAAAATGCTTTTAACGTACTGTAAGAATTTGAAACAAATAGTATAACAAAGATTGATTTATTACCATTTAAACCATCAATATTAGTGATGAGTTTAGCGTGATATCTTAGATTCCTGCTGAGAATTTGATTCTCTGTATAGGCTGTTAAATGAATCCATCCAAGAATCTCAAAGTCATCAGTTGATTTGTGAGGAATGTGTTTTATTGCCATTGCTAACGACAGTCCAGAAACTAATTGAGGAGGTATACTTATGCAGATTATTTCTGATATATTATTAAATTCAATTGAATCTTTTCCGTAGATATAACCAAATGTTTCAGAACAAGTGTCAGAAATGCTTGCAAACTTTAAAACTAAATGCTTGCTAATCAAGAATATTCTACTATTTGCATTAAATTTTTCATTTTTGTTTATAAATAAATTTCTTACTATTGCAAATGTATTTATTTTTTTTTGTAACCTCGATTTCCAATTTTTTTTTGATTTAAACTTTATTCTTTCGTATGGAGATTTAGTAAAACTTTTAATTACTACATTATCTTTTGATACTGTTTTGCTCGATGTCATTTCTTTCTCATGTTTTATATTTGATGATGAATTAGACTTAGGTTTCAAATATTGTTCCAGGCCGAGTATTATATCCCTAATCTCCACTTGTGTCAAAGATGAAGTAGTTATTTTATGCCTTTGACAGTAATCATTGATAATTAAATCTTTCAAAATAACTTCGACATTAATCCATTCTTGTGCATCTAAATTAGGCCATAAGTATTTCGAGAACGATAAATTTTTATAATTGATATTTAGAATCGATATAGTTTTTTTATAATTAATATGAAGACCTCTTAAAATTAGTAGTATACGAGCGAAAGCTGTATAAGAAGAAGAGTTTTTAAGCCAATTGTCATATATATTGAAAATTAACAACTTTGATACTTTAGATTTTAATACAACATCATTAATATGATTTAATTTCATCAATGTGTAAAATGGAATAAGCAAATCGGTGCCAATTACTTTTATATTTGAAGTATCTAATAAATGTACTTCTAAAGGTTCAAGTAAAACTTTTCTTGATACAATCAATTTTCCAGGTAGCTCTTCTTTAGGAATAGAATTTAGTAAACTGACTATTTCTTCAGCACACTTCCATTTTGAATAATGTCCTAATCTTCTATGACCATCCCACAAACTAGAATGCATTATCTTTACAAATAATTGTCCAGTTCTAGGATTTATTATTAGAATAGCACCATTAATTGGTTTTGTTGCGAAATTACCTTCAGCTGTTTTATGTATAGTTACTCGATAAACATTCGTGTCATCAACAAACCATACAACTTCATTCATGAATAAACTTCCATAATTTTTCGATGATAAGGATTGTGCACTAGGATCTGAGGAGTATAACTGCACTCCTTTTCGAATTCTTTCTCTTAATACAAATAAAGATGGATTTACTTTGATCAATTTAGATAAACACTGAATAAAAACTATTTTAATTCCCGGTATCCAATTTCCATATGCTGAGTATAGATTATAGGCCAGGTCAAATCCTATCATTAATCCCGTTGTGCTAGGATAAATTGATTGAAGATCGGTACAAAAATCTAAGTATCTCGATCGAACATATCTTTCAATGTCATGGGAATCGAAATCACCCCATCTTAATTGAATGTCTATCCAATATTTGCTTGTAAATTTTTGATCAAATACATCATTCAGATCAGATATTAAAGTTGTACTTGAGCAATGCCATAAAGAGTTACAGTATAAAACTATATCAGCACAAGACGAATTCATTTTGTAAGACTTTCTTGGATGTATAGTTTCTTTTTGAACAATTTCTATACCTAAGGTATCAGTTTGACTATCTAAAGTTTGAGCTAAATCAATTATCAAGCTTTCATGGATTTTTTGCCATAAATGTGCCCTGAATATTTGAATCAACGAGATTTTCAATGTAGGTATTTTCCCATGCATGAAAATACCAGTTAAATCAAGTTGTACTTGAAATCCTATATAAACATTAGCCCGATTTATTGTAGGTGACCACCATAATGTAAATCTTCGATTAGGTATTTGATTTAACCCTGTTCTCTGGGCATTAGTTAATTTTCGAAATTTCATGGTCTCCTCAAAGCCTGAAGATTTTTCCCAAAACAATCCTTCCCATGATGGAAAATATGTTCCTTTAAATAAAGTATGCTCGAGCATACCGTGTATACCTCCAAGAGCTTGAATAATATCAGTTTTATAGTTGAACAAATTCCAAAGTTTGCCATCATGCTTTTGATCAGTCCACCAAAATGGATTATATTTCAAAATATAAAACTTTTTAAAAATATTACGCATTCTCCACCCTTTATCATAGATTAAGAGAAATCTATCTTTCTGAAAAAGCGTATTGATTCTAGGAATTCCTTTATTCCAGTATGGTTCAAGATCTTCGATGGTTAGCTTCTTTTTTTTTTCTTTTGCTTCTTTTTTTTTCATACCATATTCTAGCCATGTTTGATACGACTCTATGAATTCTTGATCCCAGTTTTTAATATATCTATAAATATTAGGAATGTTATTTTTATCACTTGCTTGCATACCAGCTTGAAAATGTGTTACAGCATGATCATCTTGATGAGAATATTTAAGATCTGATTTGGGGATATTTATATGACTCATAGATATGAGACCTAAGCCTCCCATCTCTTTCGGTGAATAAAATACTACTGATGGAAATCTAGCAGGCATTTTTGAATTTAAACCCATTTTTATTCTTGTTTGAATTTTAGTTTCACATTTGATTATTGTTTCCAGTAAAGAATAAGAGCCTTGAATGGCTTCACGAAAAAATGAGACCATTCCTATTAATGTTGTATTCCATTTATTTGATATTTTAGTAAAAGTAAGAGACCCCGAAGTCATTAAAATTTGCCTTATTCGATTTTCAAAGAAGTTAATAGATTTATCAGATACAGTTATTTTAAAGAGACGAGAATTAAGTTTTTTATAACTATCTGATATCAACCACTCATTCTCTCTTTTTGCTACAACTCGAGAAGTATTTAAGTTATTTAGTTCAAACTTGCACTTAAAACCTAGCATATTAAAAGTAATGGGTCGATTAACTTTACTAATTATTTTTATATGAGTATTCATCCATTTCAGTTTAGAAAGACTATTAGGAATTCTATTTTTAATTTCATTGAAAACTGCCTTCGCTATTATCATATCTTTTAAGGAGTTAATATTTTTTTTATTCGGCCTATCATTTTCAGCTTTATCAAAAAGCATTGAATGTTCCTGCGTTTTATTAAATTTATAATTTTGTAAATAATTACTAGTTATTTCGATCGCTTCTATTTTTGAGAGACGTAACAAAATAAATATCTCATCATTAATTCTATAAAATAACTTAATAGGATGGCTTGATTGATTGTATTTTTGGTTTCTGTAATCATTACTCTTAGTATCTTTAGTCACGTTATTAAATTCATTCGCTTTTTTTGTTCCTAGTAATATGAGATCCATTATCAGATTAAATATCTGCACAATAAAAGAGCTGAACTGTAACCCTCTTATAACACCGTAAATATTTAAGTGAGTCATATCTTTATAGCTTATATAAATGTTATTTTTCGATGTCATATACTCTGAAATATTATTATCAATTAAAATTTTTAAAATTCTATTTAAGATTGTATGATCTATGTGGGAAAAGGTTTCATCTAGATAAGTTTGAAAAATTAAAATTAATGAATCTGAGTTATTAGGTATAGTATCACTAAAGGTACCACTAATATTTTTACACCATCTATATAATAAATAAGGTGCTATTTCTTTATCCGTAGGTTTTAACCAAAAAGGAAATAGACTTAACTTATCTACTTCAAACCATATAAAATGATCTAAAAATGAATCTGTAAGCTTTTCTATTGAGTTTACATCATACACTGGAATTAGATAATCATAGTAGTCCATAAATTCAATATATACTTCTTTAAAAGATCTCTGAGTTAAAAGATGTCTTTTTATCATATTAATTATCTCAGTATTATTGTCGTATGAATATTCCAGAAGCTCCATTTCTTCTTTTTGTTCTAGATTTAATTTTAAATTCATAGAAAATTGCTCTTTTAGATGATTAAGAGTTAATACCAAAAGTTTTGAACTAAACTTATACTCATTTGATGGAAAAGAAATTAGATTAAAATTATTGATATCCAACCAATGAATCAAAATCCTATAAATTGTTATAACTTCTCTAACTTTAATGTATGGTCCTTCTTTTAAATATTTATGCTGTTTTTCTTGCTCTGATTTCAAGTATAGTCTAGTTAACCTACCTAAATTTTTCTTGCAGACAACTTTGTCTACAGTTGCTCCTTTTTTAATTCTTTCACGATTATAGTGAGCTATGTTTGTCCACCAATCCGCTTTTTGTTTTATATATTTTAGTATTATTTTTTCAATTTTAGGTGGCATATTTGGGACGATCCAAGAAATATTAGCCTTCCAACATCTCCAAGCTTCACTTAAATGAGATAGTATTAGATTTGCTTTATTCAATTTAGTACTATCCGGTAGCAAGCTTAAAATCTCATGAATTACTGATGCTCTTAATTCTAAATCATAATGGGACTCAACTCTTTGTTTAGTAACATTTTTCGCAATTTTATTTTCGGTTCTACCAAAAAATTGCCTTGATAATAAATTAAATAACCACTTCTCTAGTAAAGGAATTATTCCTCGCAAAAAAAATACCCAAACACGCCAAAGAGGAAACCAAAATCCTACTCCTGGTCCTTTACCAATTTCTCCTGTATTAAATCTATAATGAATCAAATGTTTAAAATCTTTACAAATTCTGATCTGACGCATGACTCTATATTTATATCTATAAATTCCCGTTAAATGTCCTACATGACTAAAAATATAAAACAGACAATCAGCCAATTGATAAGCATCAACATTACCCAATCTAAACTGTATATTTGCATCAATAATTAACTTCGTTAATCTTAAAATTTCTCTTGTAAGATGGAAAGCGTTTCCAAATCTAGATTTTTTTCTCTCTTTCGTAGTTAATGTTTTAATAGGTTTTAAATTGAAATTGAAATCAAGATGTAAAAAATTTAAACCCTTTTTATGAATTAACAAATTTAGCATATTGTAGCCTTGTTTGCATAAGTGGATTCCAGCCTCAACCCAATCTAATTTAGTAGATTGAAAAAACTCATTTTTTTTCAATAAAGTCAATAAACTTGAAGAAGAGTTTTTTTGTATACTTTTTTTTGTTATCTTATTCATTATATATTTTTTTAAAAGTTTTTGATAAGACACTCTCACCTTTTTAGGAAATTCTAAAGGACAATGTACCAAATACCAACTTCTAGTTATAGTAATATCCAATATTCTTTTTATCTCGGGATGTTGATTAGAAAAAGGTAGTGGAGCATAGGAAAGATTTAGTGCCTTAGAAGTATTTCGGTTGTATAATTTCAAAAAATCGAATAGAAACTTGAATCGCTTTGGTAATAAAATATCTTGCGCGTGCTTTTCTTCGATATTCTTGCTTTTAACCGAAAACAACATTGATTCCTCAAGAAATATTGGCAATTGAATATCTTCAATTTTCACTATATGACTTAATTGGTCAAGATAAATTTTGTCATCAATCAAATTTACGTTGGAATTATATAAATATGGATAATCAAGTTTATACTCGACTCTTATTGGATAAGATACCATAGAACTATGGACTGTATAAGATGCTTTTTCAAGAATATCATCTTTTGTAAATTCTGTACTAATAGGTTCAAAACTTGGTCCACCAGGAACTATTAAATTTAAAGATTTTGCTATCAAAAAGCTTTCCAAATTAAATAGAAAATAATAGTTTATATCTACTATTTCCGTGATTATTTCCTGAGATAACTCGCGTAATATTGATAGAGTTGATAAGTTAAAGTAATAACTCTTATCTTTAGTTTTTATTTTATTTAAAAGTTTATCAAGAGGTGAATAAAGCCATGATAAGTTTTTTTTTGAAACACTTTTATGAATAACTTTTTTTATAGCCTCAAGTGGCTCAATATTTAATAAGCTTTGTGTGTAATCAAGCGGTTTTTCGTCATCATCAAAAGATGGTAAACGCATTCGCTTAAAGTTTTTTCTATCTTTTTTTTCTTTTCGCATTTTCATCCATGTATTACCCCACCTTGCTAAAAATACTTGTAGAATTGTTTTAGGATTGGCATTTACAAAACTAATTGCTCCAGAAGAATGATAAAGAATTTCATTATATTGTATTTGTTCCCATGGCATTGGAATTGTTTCAATTATTTTGAAAATAGCATGAGGTAAGTACTTTAAAGCTGCAATATACACTCTTTTATCAATTGCGGCATCAATAGACTTTAGTCCATCTGTATTTTTAATAATTTTTCTTATATGTTCAGGTGAAACAATATTTTTAATGTTCGATGTCATAATTAAGCTCAACCAATTAATTAACTTTACTTTTAAAATGATGTTAATTATTGCGTCATATAAACCTTTCTAGATTTTTTTCTTCCCGACCTTCTTGCAGCAATAAGACCTACTTTTTGTCCTGGAGGACTACGCCTGCTAACAGTTGAAGGATGACCGATATGTTGATGATTACCTCCCCCATGTGGATGATCTACTGGATTGGAAGCTACTTTCCTTACCTAAATAAAAAATTTTTACAATAGGATATTTTTTATTTAAACTTTTAAACTTGTAATAATTTTTACCAGCTTTTAATAACGGCTTTTCGTACTTACCGCCACCTGCTACAACTCCTATTGTTGCTCTACAAAAGGAAGATAAAATCTAATAATCAAAATTTTACTTTTATTTTCTTAGATGGTAGTTTTAATTTAGTCACATTATTGTATTTAGAGTGAGAAAGAACACCGACAAAGGCTCCGGCAGACCTTGCTAATTTTCCTCCATCACCTTCTTTCTAATGATTTATTTGGATACTTCTTCAACGTTGCAAACAAATACACCATTAGGTATATTAAATAGAGGAAGGACATTTCCAGTGATAGGTCTTGCCTGTAATCCGCAAGCTATAGTCTATTAGTAAAGACAGTACTTTATTTAAATACAATTTTTCTACAGCAATATATAATTCATAGTAATTTTTAAAGTACTTTGTTACATTAAATTTAATCTGGTGAGTAAAATAATACTTTTATTGCTGGTACTTTTTTTACAGTATCAATATGAAATTTAGAAATAATTCCTTTTATAACGCTATACTTTTCTTCATTTGTCATGCTTTTGTAAGAAATTTTTCCTATACGTCTTGAACTTCCTTGTTTTTGAAATCCAATTTTTCCTTTTCTTTGAGCACTTATAATTTTACCCATACAATACATGTACAAGGATTGTTTCGTTAAGTATAATTTATCTAAATATGTTGAAGCTATACAAAAAACAAATTGCATTAACCAATCCCTATTATCAAGGCACAACCACACATATTTTACTTGATTCAAATATAATTGTCAGAAAATATACGGAAAAAGTACACATTTTTTTTTAAGTTGCCACTTAAGCATTCTATTAGAATTTCAATTGATTGTAAATGCTATTTTTACTTCACATCATGTATTTATAAAGAAATACTTTATCTAATTAAAAATAAAGTTTTGTTAAAACAATTTCTAAAGGTAAAAAAGAAAAAACAAGGTAAATAGAATTCGATTAATAAATTGTTACCATAAATTTGTTTATGGTGACAAATGTATAAAAAACACAGTTTTTTTAAATCCTTTTCTAAGAGTTGCAACTTTTGATCAGAACTTATTAAAAAATTTAAAGTCAAAACTTAACAAATGATAAAAATAAAATAGATCTAATTAATAATTTAAGTTATATGAAATATTTTCATACTGGTTGTTTAATGACACTTTATTCATTTCTTTCATTAAGATAACATCATTCGGACATGAAAAACATTGTCCCAAAGGTCCTGGAGCTAGAAATCCTGTGTTAAAAGAATATAATATTGGATGTTGCATGTTTATAAAAGTATACGAATTATTTACAAATTTGCTATGGATTTTAGAATTAGGCTTGAATGTAAACATTCTAGTTCGTACTAAAATATTTTTTAACTCGCACAACAATCCCCTAATTTAAGTTAAGTTTACTTCAACTCCATTGTACTGCATATTCCATTAATTGATAAATTTGAGGATTCTGCCAAATTGGCATGTAAATCATTGTTAGAAAAAGTACCTATTTTGGTACTTTTTGCTACGTAATTTTTTGACAACATCCATGCTTTTTTATAGCTGAAACCATTTCTAATCAATTCAAAAAATTTATCAAGTTTAATTTTAATTCCACATCTAAATACTATAAATATACCCTTGCTCTTTCCCAAAATTAAATTCACCCAAATATAATTCACCTTTAACTGAGCTAAAAAAAAGTCCCAAGCCATGAGCGAAACCAGCATGCAATTCACCTTCATATCTTAATAAATTTATATAACCTATCATAAAGTCCATATCTTGTTAAACCTGCTGCTGATACATTACCCATTACAATTGTTCCTTTTCCATGTGGTATATCTTCAAGAGTTAATCCTTCATAACTTTTTTAATGAATTAAACCTCGTTCCATCATCAAATATCCAACTATTCCATTTAAAAGAATTTCCTTTAAAAGCAGATAAAGGATGATTTGATAACAAGTATAGATCATTATCTATTATTGAATCAGAATATTTTCTTACTACTCCTTTACCAACGAACTCGTTTTCCATCCAGAATAAACGATTTGCAGCAGCTACCATAATGCTCAAAACCAAATAAAACTTTTTAATTATTGCTTAATACAGTAAATAATGATTGCCTATTAAGTTCAATATAATGCTTAGAGAGGGCCAAAAAAAAAGGCTTCCCAATGGCAATACCCCAAGATGGTCAGAACTAGAAAACTATATATTTTTTAATGTTATCTCTATTATAAAAGGCTATTAAAGAATTCGGTATGAATTACTCTATTATAAGTAATTTATTAATCAATAAATGCTATAGACAAATAAAACGTAAAATAAAACGCGAAATTGAAATCAATGAATCACTTTTCAGAATACTACTTCACTGTAAATCCAATAGTCGTATGAGGAAAAAATTAATAAAACTTATATATTTTAATAAAATGCAAAACTAATTTTCTGATAGTTTAGTTAAAAAAACTCCCAAAAAATATAGTCCAATAAGTGGTAAGCATGTAATCAATTGTGTTACAGGATCTGTAGTTGGGGTAATCACAGCTGCAGCTATTGAACAAATTATGATGACATATCTCCACTGAGAAAGCATTTGATTAGAAGTTACTAATTTACTTTTTCCCAAAATAACTAAAATAATTGGAATCTAATTATTGCAATTGTACCTGAAATCCTATACCGGTAGAAAACATAAGTTTTATATAAAAATCAAAATACTGCTTAATGGAGAGAGTCGATTCTACCAAGCCGTCGGAGTAAGTAGAAAAAAAATTAAGGGCAAAAGGACTTAGAATATAATATGAAAAGATTAACCTATTTACTTCATTTAAACCCTAATACAAATAAAAAAATCGATCCGAGAATAATAGGAATATAAAAATTTTTTTCATTTTTTGTTAAACCTGGTATAGTATAAGAACTAATTTGATAGACTAGAGAAGGAAAACTACAAATAATACCAAAATTTATTGCAATCTGAATTTTTTTTTAATTAACTTCTAAACTAGTAAAAAAAAATTCTCCAGGATTTAATTGTAAAAAACTATAATTGTTTTTTAAGCCGTTAATTTCAAAAGCGATCAATAAATCTTTGGAAATGGATAAACAAATACAAAAAGATAAAAATATATTGATTATACTAATTAAAATTCTCTCTCTTAGTTCATCAATGTGATAATTTACAGTTTGCTTTTGAATCTGGTTATCCAAAATCTGATCAGGTATACACAAAGCTTCTATTTATTCTTATAAAACCATGATGAGATTTTTTTTTGAAAAATATTTTTTTACTTTTGTTAATGATTGAATTTCTATTATTTTTAGTTATTAAAAGTTTCTGATTATTCTTTTGTAAAAATATGTTGCGGCTAATAGATATGCTAAATCTTGCATTCTTAATCATAGAGTTAAATATTAATATTTTATATAATTTTTGTTTTATTTATCACTTATTAAAAGAATAATAGAAGGAAGCCCAATTAATATTTGATTTTTTTACACTTCTAACTTTCTTACAATTTTTAATGGACGGTTTAAAACTATCTCTACAATTCAAAACTCTATCAATTATTCCATATTCTTTTGCCTCTAACGGGGTCATGTATCTAATTTTATATTTATTACTTATCTCGATCGGTATCTGATTCTATCATTGATAGTGACTGATCTGTAAATTTAGACAATAAATAATTTATATTATTTCTGTGATATAAGAGTTCCTTGACCTAAAATTAAATTTAGATACTTGAATTTCAATATCTACCGCATTACCCTGTATTCCTCCTATTGGTTGATGTATCATTATTCTAGTATTAGGAGTTGAAAATCTTAAACCGTTTGTTCCCGAAGCTAACAAAAATGCACCCATTGAAGCGGCTAGACCTAATGAAATTGTATTAGTAGATTTATTTGTCCAGACAATAGCATCATATAATGCTAAACCAGCCATAATGCTACCACCTCATAAGAATATTTCTAACCTGGAGAGTTTATACATAGTTTTATACTACTATTATTATCTTTATAAGATAAAAATAAAATACTATTAATCAAAGAATTGACTAACTGATCATTTATCTCGCCAGTACAAAATAGAAAATTATTATTTTCAAAAAAATCTGAAATATCAAGTAAATCATCATAGGTCGATGCAAAATGTTTAATGTTTTTACGATATTTATTATTAAAATCTAGATTAACAAAATGATTCTTAGTTAATCTTCTAGACCACAAGCTACCAATAGCTCGAGAACTGTTATTAATATAACTATTTTGACTTTTAATTCTTGGTGTTGGCATTTAACTAAAGTAGAATCCTTGCTTGGATCTTTAATTTAATACTGATCAATTAATAGTTTTTTCAATTAATACTACTTATAATTATTACTACAAGTAGAAAAATAAGTTTTATGATAACCAAAACAAACTATAAAGCTAAACTAACTACATACACAATAAAGAAAAATTGCATAAAAAAAATCTCATTTAGAACTTTTCAGCAAACTGAAAGCTATAAATATAAATTAAAATCATTTTCTGAATGTGAAACTATTCGAAAATCATTGAATAGTAACACTTTAAAGTCTATATCCTTAAAGAATCTAGAACCGCTATGGATTATCAAATTTAGACTGGATGCTCTGAAATCGTTATACAACAGAGACACCCCAAAGTGGTCAGAATTTAATAGTTACAATTTTGATATCAATAACTCTATTTATTACTCAGCTTTAATCAAAAAAGACACTGCATTAGTTAGTTCGAATAACGAAACAAGTATTATTTCGTCATCGTCAAAGAAAAAAACAGCTATTGATTTAGTATTGGATTCTATTTCTATTGATACTTCTTATCAAAAAGAATTGGGTAAGCATGGTGTGATTTTCACTAATTTATCAAATTCTTTAAAAAATTATTCGGACTTAATCAGTAATTTTATGGGAAGTGTAGTATCACTAAGAGACAATTATTATACAAGCCTAAATTCCGCAGTTTTTTCTGAAGGCTCATTCATCTATATCCCAGCTAATCTAGTATGCCCACTAGATTTATCGACATACTTCAGAATTAATGGAAATGTTATCGGACAGTTTGAAAGGACTTTAATAGTAACAGAGAAAAATGCCAGCGTCACTTACCTTGAAGGATGTACTGCACCTTATTTTACAGAAAACCAGCTTCATGCTGCTGTAGTTGAGCTTTGCGCAGAGGAAGGCTCAGAGATTAAATACTCCACTGTTCAAAATTGGTATCCTGGAGACTCTATGGGCAAAGGAGGTATTTTTAATTTTGTTACTAAAAGAGGGCTATGTAACGGGTCTAGATCAAAAATATCTTGGACACAAGTAGAAACAGGATCATCCTTAACATGGAAATATCCTAGTGTAATACTAAAGGGTGATAACTCGGTAGGAGAGTTTTATTCAATTGCCCTTACTAAATTAAGACAACAAGCGGATACTGGTTCTAAGATGATACATATCGGTCGAAAAACATTTAGCAAAATAATTTCTAAAGGGATCTCCTTAGGAAATTCAAAAAATTGTTATAGAGGGCTAGTATTAATTCACAATAAATCATTAAAATCCAAAAATACTACTCAGTGTGACTCAATAATTTTTGGTGACAGTTCTTCGGCTAATACTTATCCATATGTCACCGTCAGAGATTCCTCTGCGTGGCTTGAACATGAAGCTAGTATTGCTAGGATTCAAGATGACCAAGTTTTTTATTTACAACAACGTGGTTTAGGATTTGAAGAAGCTATAAACTTAATAGTTGGAGGCTTTTGCAAAGAAGTCATAGAGGAACTGCCTTTTGAATTTTTAACCGAGGTAAATGAGCTATTAAATTCGTCAATGATTAAAAAAATCGGTTAATCTATTTAATGTTTTACTATTTAATTAAAGTTTTACATCTATGAACAAAACAGAAAATCAAAAAAATTGTAGCACAATTTTAAAAAGTAGCTGGATATTACTGGGACTAATAGTAAAATAAAATCTTATAGATAAATAAGCTTAAAGAAAAAGAAATAAATAGTGATTTAATTTCTAATGTATATGAAAAAAGTAATTTGACAAGAATTAGTTTCATTATGTGTTTCCCAAGAAGAAAAAATACAATTATTAAATTTTCTAAAATCTTTTGATTATACTACTTATATTTCAAGAGGAGAAAAAAAAATTGATCAATTAAACCAACTATTAACCAATAATTTAAAAAACCAAGTGGCTAATTCAGAAATACAAGAGAATAAAAAAGCCTCAACACAACCTAACAGTTTATGCTGCTCAACTACAACTCAAAATGAATCAGAAGTAATAGAAAATATAAAAAGGAAAGTTTACCTTCTTTATTTGATTGATAGAAATATGAAACTTTTACAAGTGATCTCTAGTGCTTTAAAATTTAATTGATAATACAAAACTAAAATAAATTTAATAAATAATTTTAGAATACGAAATTCTTTAAGTTATTTCAGATTATTTAAAAATAAAATTATTGTTAGACTGTATTAACTTCCTTTTTATCCAAGTTTATTTTACCATTGTAATTTATTATACTTAATGTGCAATAAAATAGAAAACTATAATATAAAGCTCTCAAACGACCAGATAATATTGTTCTTCAAAACAATAAAGAAAAAAAATAATCTAGTTAAAGGTAAAAAGGAAACCATAAAAAACCTAATCAGTAATAAAAGTATACTACTTATTGTATAGTTTCTTTTCTGATTATTGCATCTAACTGCTTAATTGATACAAAATTACATATTTTTCACTATTGTCTGTTATATAAAGTAAAATTTTGTTTTTTTTCTGGAAGTAACATAACTAATTATAGATTCAAAAGAATTAGGACAACTATGCGATCTTAAACATAAA
The DNA here is from genome assembly GCF_000002455.1 of Bigelowiella natans. NCBI lineage: Eukaryota > Cercozoa > Chlorarachniophyceae > Bigelowiella > Bigelowiella natans. Next base: position 86,031 of record NC_010004.1, read on the forward strand.
GCATGTATATTAGGAATATTAAGAAATTAATAGTAATGTCTCAATAGCGCAGTGGTAGCGCGTCGGTCTCATATACCAATTATCCGAAAGTCGTGAGTTCAATCCTCACTTGAGACACTTAATTTTCAATCTGGTACTCTTATTCTATGCAAACCACATTTTTTAATTTTAATTATAGAATCGTTCGCAGTAGTTATACTATTCATACCGATATTATAGAACTTTAAAAAATTCAGATGATTTTTATAGAAATAAATTTTTAATACTTTAAGCACAAATCTTTAATGATTTTAATACTTCCCATTCGTACAATTTTTTATTACGATTGTACTTTTTTTATAAATTCGTATTGAAAATATATTATTATTTATTCTAAAGCGCGCTAAAAATTTTCCTATTTCGAATATATTAATAATGTTATATAAAATTATATTTTTAAATTCAATAACTATCATTGTATCTCAGCTTTAAATTAAAATGTTTCTACATAATTAGTTAAATATCTTTTTTACATATTTAAAAAATTTGCACTTGAAATAGTTCCTGTGACTTTAGAAATCTTACTAATTTTTTTATAGTGTCTTTTACTGATAACAGCTTGAGTATGCATTAAAACACTTGATATTTTACACAGAGAGATCAATGAGTTATATAAAAGCAATGAAGGATCTACAACACCTTCTCCCACTAGGTTAGTAAGACATTTATATTCAGCATCGTAACCTATTTCAAAAGGATAGTTTACAATCTTCTTTTCCATCAAATAACCATCTTCATCAGAATTTAGAATGATATTTCTATTCGGAACTACTATTGATTTTCTCAACAATTGCATTCCCAGCGATTCTTCCATACAGCTAGATAAAGCCATAAAATATTTCAAAAAATTAGATAAATGAACAAGAGAGACAGCTGAACCCGTAACTACTCCCTGAGTAACAGCTGAAAATGTGGCATTTTTAGCGTCTTCTAATCTTAATTTTTTATCAATCAGTTCCAATTCAGTTGGTGCACCAACTCGAATAACTGCTATACCACCAGATAATTTTGCTATTCTTTCCGATAATAAATTTGTTTCAAAAGTACTATCTGTACTTGAAAGAAGTTTCTCTAAATAATCTATTCGAGATTTGATTTGATTTTTAAAACGATTTTTAGAGATCAATGTACAATTATTCTCAGATACAATACATTTTCTTAATGAACCAAAATCTTCTGGTTTTAAATTTTTTAATTTCATACCTGAATCTGATGAATAAAAAGAAGCCCCTGTTGCAATGGATATATCTTGTAAAATTGATTTTCTATAACTACCGAAAGAAGGAATTTTAACGGCGCATATTTTTATATTTTTTTCTTTATTGTTTACTAAAAAGGCATTTAGACACTTTTTAGATATAGTATCTGAAATAATAAGCAATGGCTTATCAATCTGTAGAATAGATTGCATTATTGCAGCTGCTTGTTTAATACTATCTATAGGTAAATCAGTCACGAGAATTGCGCTATCATTATATTCACAGGTTGAGTTTTTAAAATTGTTTATAAACTTGTGAGAAACATAACCTCTGTCAATCTGAAGACCTCCATAAACTATCAAAGATGTATCATTCTTATCAGACGTTTCTATAGAAATTAATCCATCCGTACCGACTCTTTTATATGCATTCACAATTAATTTACCGAGTAATTTGTCACCACCGCTTGAATTAGTTGCAATGTTTAATATATCTTTATTGTTATTCAGAGGCCATGATATTTTGTACAGTTTATTTAATAAGATATTTGTGCATTTAAAAATCCCATTGCTAAAAAAATAAGGTGTATAACCAGAGTGAATTAAACTAAGCCCTCTCGAAAGAACATTCCCAGTGAGAATACCTGTAGTAGATGTACCATCACCAACAGAATCATTTACATTAAAAATAACATCCTTGACTAAAAACTGACCAATATGCTCGACAAAATTTTGGTTATTAATTTTATTAATAATAGAAGTACCATCATTAATAATCTGCGGTTTTGAGGTTTTATCCCACAGTACAATATTTTTACCTCTTGGTCCAAGTGTAAGACTTAATATATTCGTAGTATCTTGTAAACCTTTTTTAATTTGTTTTATAATGACATCTCTGTAGCAAATATTTTTTATTTTCATATTATGACTAACTCAGATAGTAATTATTTGCATGCAATTTATACTTGTTTTATTTAAAATTAAAGGTTACTTACACTCTTAAGTTATAGATTCATAAAAAACGAAATCTTTAAACGGGAATTTATTTTTTATAAAATAATGTAGATCAATAAAATTTCCTCCTCTCTTTTATTATTTATTAAACATTAACGATTATATTTTCAACCTTTTTTGTCATACCTAAAGATACGATTGTAATAGATTTCAATGAATCAGAATCAACAGGTCCTATAACTTTACCAAAGCAAATTATTTTTTTAATTGACTTTTACAACTAAATAAACCCTTTTGTTAATTAACTTTTTTTGGATATCGATGAGGCGGTAAATTTTACACTTGCTTTTTTTCTTTATTGAAGTAATAAAATTTTTAAAATTATTCAACCAATTAATATCAGACGATCTTAAAAAATTCTCTTTTTAATAGCAAAACATGTAACTGAAATATATTTGACTTATTTTTAAAGAAGTATTTCATTTAACTATTGAATAAAAAAGTTGTGTTATTACTAAAGGCTATTACTAAATGTCTTATTGCTCAAGTAAAATTGTTTTTAGCTAGTGAGTGGATTATTTACAACGCGACCAATGATATTAACAACTTCAGGATATATTTTTGACGAATATGCTATAAAATCATATTTAAATGTAAAATATAATATTTTAGGAATTTAAAAAATGTCCTATAACCGGAATGCCATCCACACACAAAAATTTAATTGAATGCAAAAATTCTAATGTAATCATTCAAAAACTAGAACTTTAAATGCGTTTTTTCACAGCATACCGATTTAATTACATTATTAGAAGAAATTAAAAATGTATTACGTTTAATTTTAGCAATGGCAGAAATACATTTTAGAATACTTTCAATTAAAAAACAATCTTTTATACATACGCCAAGAGCTTATTTTAAGTTACTATCAAAACGACGCCGCATACAGAGCTTTAGTTTCAGCATTAAGAGATAGAAATAAATTAAAGAAGGTTATTTTTACCCTTAAAAAATTATTGTGTAAATAACTTAAATGAAATTTTCAACTAATTTATTTAACACGAAACTTAAGAGAACCATAATAAACTAAGTTATTAAAAACCTCTTCCGGTAGGTTTCGAACCTACGACTTTGTGGTTAACAGCCACACGCTCTACCAATTGAGCTACGGAAGACATTGTACTATACTTATCATTATATTTATCATTATATTATATTAGTTACTAATACTTTTTAAATAATTAATCTATTTTTTCAAGATTAGGATCAGCCTTAAACCATTTTTTATCTTTTAACAAATATTCTTCTTCAATTAGTTCGGTACTGTTTAAGTTTAGACCTAACTCTAGAATTCTAGATACACGTTGACTAAAATTAGTTGGATTATCTATAGAAAATCCAGAAACGATTAAAGTTACATCAAATAATAAATAAGTAATATCCCGTATCATTTTATCAGTTCTATCCAACTCAACTCTTCTTTTTAATTCTTGAATTATTTTATTTTCAGGATTTATTTCATAAGTTTTTTTTGAAGCCATATATGAGGACATCGTAGAATCTCTCAGGGCTTGGGCTTTCATTATTCTTTCCATATTAGCAGTCCACCCATATTCACCTGTCACTAAACATCCAGGCGATTTTTGAATTCTATCAGAAACAATTACTTTTTCTACCTGATCTCCTAAAATTTCTTTCATCACTTCACACAAATCTGAATAAGATGCAACCAATTCATCATGTTTTTTTTGTGATTCGACGTCTAGTTCGTCAAGCGTGAGGCCTTCTTTAGTAACGCATACTAATTTATAACCTTCGAACTCTTTCAATTGCTGCATACAGTATTCATCCATCGGATCTATCATATAAATAACCTCTATATCATTGTAAAGTAGTTTCTCTATGAAAGGCGACTTTTTCAATACCTCTGTACTTTCTCCAATAATGTAATAAATTTTTTTTTGTTTAGGTAAACATCGAGCGATATAATCCTTAAAGCTTACTGTCTCCTCATCAACTTTAGATGAGCGAAATCTTAAGAGTTCAGCTAGTTTAGATCTATTCTGAGAGTCTTCATGTACTCCTAATTTGATGTTTTTACTGAAAGCTTCATAGAATTTCGAGTAATCATCACAATCATTGCTAATCTCAATGAACATCTCTAAACATTTTTTCACCAAGTTTTTCTTAATTACTTTCAAGATTTTGTTTTGTTGGAGAGCTTCTCTCGATATATTTAGAGGTAAATCTTCCGAATCAACGATTCCTTTGATAAAATTTAAGTATTCAGGTATTAGATCTTGACAGTTATCCATAATAAATACTCTACGAACGTACAGTTTGATATTGTTAGATTTTTTTCTGGAATCAAAAAGATCAAAAGGAGCTCTACGTGGAACATAAAGTATTGCCTTAAAATCAACTTGTCCTTCTACTGAAAAATGTTTTTTAGCTAAATGATCTTCCCAATCATTAGTAATCGACTTATAGAATGAGGAATATTCTTCTTCACTAATATCCTGAGATCTTTTCATCCATATAGGTTTTTGTTTATTCAGAACAATCAGTTCTTTTTTTACTTCCTTAACTTTTTGAACGTCTGCAGAATTTTCATTTTTTTCTGACGACTGTTCATTTACTACATCTTTTTCAACTATCTTCTCAACTTCTAAAGCGATTGGATAACTAATGAACTCACTATGTTTCTTAATGATTTCTTTAAGACGTCTTTCTTCTAAAAACTCTAGCTGGTCATCTTTAAGGTATAAAACAACTCTAGTTCCTCTACCAAAGTTCACGATTGGCTGAATTTTTCTTATACTAAAAGAACCACCTGCTAATGATTCCCATGAATAGTAATCATCAAGATTATGCTTAGTAAAAATTATGACTTTTTTTGAAACTAAATAAGAAGCATAAAAACCAACTCCAAATTGACCAATCAATGATAAATCAGTTCCTTGTTTTAAAGCTTCAACAAATCTTTTAGTTCCCGATCTAGCAATTGTTCCAATATTATTGATAAGATCGTTTTTAGTCATACCTATTCCAGAATCTGCAATTGTTAAAGTATTGTTAGCTTTATTGGGTATGATATGAATGTATAAATCTGCTTCAGCATCAAGTATGCTTGGCTCACTTATAGACTGGTATCTCACTTTATCTAAGGCATCAGAAGAGTTAGAAATTAGTTCACGTAAAAATATTTCTTTTTTTTTATAAAAAGTATTAACAATTAAAGATAGTAGTTGATTTACTTCGGTTTGAAAATAAAATATTTGACCTTTTTCTAAAAGCACATATTCTTGATTATTTGGTGCACACATCATAATCTTTCATTTAGTATATAGTCGGTAGGTTAATTCTATAATACTCATTATACCCAAACTATAATTTTACTTGGTTTTTTCATTTATATTATGAAAATTAAAATATATTAGATTTAAATCCGCAAACATAAATTTTAGACAAAAATAATTTATTATACGACAATCATAATATTCACAAAAAAAGATTTATACAAGTTTTTTATGATAAGTAATGATACATTTATCAGTAGATATATAAGTTTCAGATATCAAAATAACGAAAAATATAATAAGACGCGCCTGACAAATTTCGAACCAGCTAGAATATTAAAATATAATATGAATAATTTTTTTACTTTAAAGAATAAATATACCAGTAATTTTTCAGCTACGAAAAATAAATCAGCTGTTAGATCAAGATTTTTCTTAAATTATTTATGTTTTTATTTAAGCATTATATATATGAATAGTCCATTCTCAATAGTTTACAAAATAATTTATAAACAACTATACTTATCCAAACATGTATCATCATATTTAACAATAAAACTAAGTAAATTTCAAGGGAATTTCTATTATTTCAATCAAATATTAAATTTTTATATCAATAATTTTCTCAATTTTAATAAAACTTGTTCAATAAATGTTTTATCTTTTAATCATATCAAGAAAATAAACTTTATATTAAAAACCGAGCTACTAAATTTTCTTTGATAAATGTATTAGTTAACAAATAATGCAATTGAGATATGCAGTTGTCTTCAATTAATCCAATAGAAACTAAAATAATAAATAAAGTTTTACACATTTTTAATTTACATTATAAAAAAATAATGTTATCTGAAAATAGAGAAAATAACACAAAAATAAACTTCTGGAAAATATATCGTCTTCATTGGGAAAAGAATAGATTTATTTTTGACTTATTTTATAAAAAAAGAATATTATCCACAAAAATAGTTAAATTATGAATATTAGATGAAATCTCTTATATCCAATGAACTAATTGATAAAGAATTATTAAAGATTTGGACTTTAAAAGGATATGAGATTGTTTGTTCAACCAATGCCTTAAAGATTGCCGGTGAAGCCCCTATTAATACATCTATTTGTAGAGTACCATTAACAATTAGATCACGAAAAACCTATTTATTTCCAGATTCTAAGATTGGCTGTATCTCTTGTTCTTCAGGTGATGGAATAAAGGGCAAACCCATCTGGTGGAATACAAAAATAATTAGAAGTAAATAATCTAAGAGTAATTAAATTGATTTTCCTCATTATACATATCAAAAAATTGTTTATATTCTGACAAATACCTTATTAATGTGAAAATTACATTCCTATAGAATTTTTTTTAAAAATTCTATGTTTGAATCCTATTTTGGATCTTGCTCTTTTTTTAACTTTATTCGATAACCTCTTCTACTTAAATCCCCGATAATATTTATACCTATAATTATTTGAATTACCATGAATGCCAATTTTCTGATCAAAATTGTAACCTAGTTCAAGATGATCACTAATACCAATACCTTTAAATATTAATAAAACCAAAAGTAGATGTTAAGGAAAAATTGCTTTCATTAATAGTAAAGGTCTTTAGCTTTAACATTTTATACTATTACTTTAATAAATACTAAAAATAATATACCCTTTTTTTTTGATAGAGAACAAAAGCAAGAAATATACTCTCCTCGTCTAATAGAGAAAGTTTTGATCGTTCTTTTTGCCATTCCAAAACTAGGAAACTGAAGACTTATTTTTTTTAAAAGCTTACTAGATTTATATAGGTTAGATCCCGAAGAACCTACGTCAATACTTAATATTAGCTTATTTAAAAAAATTTGTTTCATTGGGTTCTTTAAAAAATATTAGTTACTTTCATTATTTACGGTTAATTATTCTTTTTATAGTTTTTATATAAGTGTAATTATTAACTTAACTAGTGGCTTAAGATAATTATGATTTTTAAAATAATTGTATTCATTCTTATTAGTAATTTTTTTGATCTAGAGTAATACTTAATCAACCGATTATCAGTAATACTTATTTGATTGCTAAAAAAACTCTTACTATTCTTTAATCTCTGCCTCTTGTTTCCTTTATAAAGCTCTAGATATGAAAAAAGATGCTTTTCTAAATTTTAAAATAGTACTCTTCAATGAGCTATAAACTTTAAGTTCAGTTCGAAAATTGTACTGGATATACACAATACCATACATTTCTTTTTGAAAAATCTGATTTTCTATTTATAACTTGTATAGCTTTTTTACTTTTATTACAAAAGAAGTATTCAACACAAGTAAAGTTTCTTCGACGATTCTTAAGCAAATTAAATAGCCTTTGGGCACCTTTTTGAGTGATATGAACAAAATTTACGATTTTTAGATTTAATTTAATCAGATCTTCAATTATCTGATTCTTAGATGGGTGACAATAAAAAAATACTTTGGAAGCTTTGATTTTATTTTTATTTCCTGAAGATTTTCCGAAAATTACAATAGGTTTCATGTTGATAATACTACTAACCGTAAACTAAAAAACTCATTTTAACTTTTTGATAGAACTCTGTCAAAATGAATAAATATTTATTCCTATTAGAAGCTAGCAAAGATGGAAGTTGTGATTTAAGATTAAAAAAATCAGGACTTGTGATTATAACGTGAGAATCTGTGTGTAAAGTGTCCACAAGAGATTTTGAAGTCTTAACAATTTGATATATATTTTCATCAAAACCATAGTTTTTCTATTTTAAAATTAATAAACATTTATAATTTCTGAATTGAAATAATTTATTAACTTTCTTGAATTATTTTTTAAATCATTTAATTTGTGATTGATTATTATTACTTTAACTTTTTTTTTATTAATTGACATGAATTTGAACAGTATCAATAAAATGTTCTAATATTTTTATATTTACCAACAAATTAATAAAGGAGGATACAGGAAATACTATCGTACATTTTTTTTTATAAACAGAGTTCGAAATTTTTCTATACAAAAATCTTTCATTTCGTTTACCATCTAAATAATTTTTTGCTCCTATGGTATCTTCAATAATCAACAGATCAAAATTAAAGTCATAATAGGAAACTCCTTTTAAAACTAAACTATCATTTTTTGAATAATCCCCTGTATATAACAAACTAAAAGATAAGGAATTGAGATTAATGCAGCTAGATCCTAATGAATGGCCAGAGTTAAAAAACGTAGCTATCTATTTTTCATTAAAATACGTTATTGCCACGCAGCATTTTTACAGTATTTTCTTTTACAGATATTATTAATTCCATGACCATTTCAATATCATCTTGATTAAAGCTTTTAATTTTTAATTTATCAGTAAAGTTCAGAAATTCTTTAGAATTATAAAAGAATAATAGCTTGGTCAAATAAGTCGAATAAGATAAGTTCTTTAATAAAAAAAATACCTTGTCACTGCCATAATTTAAAATTAAAGGTAAGCTTCCAATATGATCTAAATGATAATGACTAATTAGAAAATTTAATGGTTTAGTTATCTTTTTTAAGAAATTTATGCTCTCTAAATGCATCCAATACTTATCGCTTCTAATAATACCAATATCAAGAATAAATATTGTATTTCTTTTTTAATTTATCAACTTTATCATTACATAAATACACGAATTTCCAATTTGAAAAGTTCCGCCCAGTTGTAGTATCTTAACAATTGAATCACTAACCATACTTTGAATTAATCTTAAAAAACTTATTTGCTAGTTATTAAAAAAGAGGATTAATCAACTAAAAATAAATACTTTAAAATGATAATAAATAGAAATCAAAAATACTAGAGACAATAAAAATATTATATTATACTCGACCATTTTTAAATAAAATTTGTAATTGAATTTTTAAATTATATTTTATAATTTAAAATTACGACAATATTTTTGTAATACTAAGCTAAGATTCCACAGGGTTTAATAAGGATTATTTATTAAATACTTATATGATATTAAATACTCCAAAAAAACTTAACATTACTAATAGAAACTCAATTGATACGGCTTATTGCTTTTCACTCTTATCTAATTATACATATACCAAAAAATATTATTTATTATTTGAAAATAAATTTATTAAAAGCAATGAGATAGAACTCAATTTATTTATAAGAAATTATTCCTTAAACTATTTTTCAAAAAACTCAGAAATGAAAGTAAAAATTGAATATTTTAGAATAATATTCTTATATTTAAAAATAAATTAATAGAACTATCGAAAATAAGACTAATATCCGGCTATTCAGATACAGTTTCATCTCTTTTTTATTATCATTATAAGATAGGAAAAGACTCAAATTTGATTTTGCTTTATTATTTGAAACATCTTTCTCTTGATAAATTAAGTTTACTATGTTTTAAAACAAAATTTCTTAAAAATTCCACCAACTATTTTATCACCATGATAATTGCTAACTATAAACAAGTTTGCACCTAATTAATAGTACAGTTGCAGGTATTCGATTGGAAGAATAAAAAATACTTTAGAAAATATATCATTACATATGCTTACATGCTACAAAACATTCAGCAAATCAAAATTTTTTTATATGCATTTGGTAAATAATTTTATACTAGCTTACTAATCTTTTCAAACCCCATTTAATTGGTAAATTATCTAAAAAAAAATACAATAGGATTAATGCTAAATTTATTCATTCCTCGGAAAGCACAAATTTAGCTTTTATTGTTGTTCTATTTAAAATATGTTGTTCATTTAGAAATAATATTGAAAATAGAATATATCTTATACAAAAAATTTTTCTAGTAATAGAACTAATGAGTAATAAAACCAATTACCATGTGGGTAAAAAAATCCTTAAGTTTTCTTCTTTTGGGTACCAGACTACACAATTGTTGTTACGCATTTTTGAACTGTTCCTTTTAAACAAAAGTAATAAAAATTTAAAATATTTTAGCAATCATTTAGGTTTGTTTTAAATTTATAGACTATTTAAGTCGTATTTTTCTTTATAAAAAAAGAGAAATTTATTATAAAAAATACTATTCTTATTTACAATCAGAAAAAAATATTAATACATTCTTCCTCTGGACATTTAGAAAAGAAAAATTTTCTACTGCCAACAGATCTAAATTATTTTTTGATTTTATTGATTACAATAACTCCAATACTCTACAAAAAAATAGATTATACAAAATATTATTACTAGAAGCTGTTGATGAATACAAAAGCTATGAAAAAAGCATCAGAATAAAAATTATTTTAGACTTTTTAAAAGTAGTTTATTTATTATTAGAACATCAACCTTAAAGAGAATTTTTTATTCATGTTTATCGAACTAAGCCTAATTTATCTACAGATCAATAAAAAAAATACAATATTAAAAATAGTTCTATTAATTTCAAAAATGCTTAAGTCAAGCTTTAGAATTAATACTTTTGATATACATAAAAATTTTAAGCATCAATATTTTTTAAGACAGTTTAATTTAGAAAAGTACTTTTTAAATGCAAAATTTTTCAATATAATTTTAGACTTGTTAGAGGATATATATGATCATAAGAAACTCATTCTATTTTATGAAAGTATTCTGAACAGCAAATATTTTACGATCGAATTACTTTTTTCTTACTCAAATATACTTAAGGTATATTTTATTGTTATAGCGATCTAATCAGCTTGATCAAAGTATTAAAATTAGATTTATACATCGCTCTAAAATTCCTGAAAACAGAAGAATAGATTTCTGGTTTTCCTTTTTAATGGATATGTCTTTAATGACGATTAAAAAGCAGGAACTTAACGAATATCTTATTTCAAATGTTTTATTTTCACTATTAGATTCTAGAAGAAAATAATAAAACTATAATAGAATTTTTGTTCATAGTTTGTAACTCTCTTATATTTAATATTTATACCAAAAGGATAAATATCAAAATTTATTCTATACTCAAGGATATACCTACTAATAAAAAAATTGATTTTCATATTTTTCTATATTCTTTATCGAATATTGGAAAAAAATTAGGCATTATTGAAGTTTTTTTTAATAAAATAGCTGTTAAGTTTGGTCAATACGTACTGGAAGTCAAAAAATATACAAATTATAAAAGAAAAAGAATTTATTAAGCTATCATTATTAACCATTTTTATTAAAGAAAGCCTAGGAAATTACTCACATTGTAAAAAGTTGTATAAACAATTAATAAATAATATATCAGAAAAATATAAGTGTATTGTACTATCATCCTATAAAAATTTTGAAGTATCTCTCAATTTTTTTAGATTTTACACGGGAATGAAGAATCTTATAGAGATTTTCTAAATCTTTACACTACTTAACTATTAAATATTAATAAATTAACTTTTTAATTTAATTATAATATTAAATAAAAATAATAGATGGTTTAAATAATTTATAAAGATATTATCTAAAAAAGCAATTAAAGATAAAATAATTAACAGCGAAAAAACTAAATACTATAAAGGTATAAACGTGAAAAAATATGATTTAAGCGATGAAAAATTTATACTATCTACTATGAATAATAGATCAAAAAGAAAGTATTTTGTTCTAGAATAGATTATATAGATATATGAAAACCAAAAAAAATCTAAAATCTAATCAGCATTTATTGCTCAACTTTTTTGATAAATTATTTAATAGGAAAACAAATGACAAACTAAAAACTCATGTTAGAAATTGTATAATTACTCCTTCGATGATAAATAAAAAAATTTATGTATATAATGGAAATTCTTATAGCTACATTGAACTTCAAGTTTATGATAGAATTTTAGACGCTAATGCTTGGCAAATTTCTAGGTGAATTTTCTTTAACTTACAAACCTGTAAAACATGGCAATCCAGGAATAGGTGCTACACATTCTTCAAGATTTATTCCTTTAAGATGATGATCTAAGTATTAAACTTAATATTAATTACAATAAAATAATAAATATTGTTAGTATAACTCATCTAATTGCCTTAACCAAGTTTTTCTTCGAGCTATATTTTCATTTCTAATATTATTTAAGTAAGGCTTTAGCACAAATTCCTTTTTAATTTTCGTTAAAACTTGAACTATATAGAAAAATATTACCTTCTGGGGTTCTTATGCAATTAATAAGACATCTAACATTTTTTACAGGTATCCAATTATCTAATCCTGGGCCCCAAATAAAAGTATTCTGATCTATTATACCATTGATCCAGCAAATTCTCAACGTTTTTAAATCACAAGGTCCTCTTGATGTACTTAATCGATCTTTATAGTACCAAATATTATCCTTTGAAATTGTTTTTATATACTGAAACTGTGACTTTTGATTTAAAGTAATTTTTTTATCAAACATTGTATTAATTTTATCTAAATATATTTTTGTTCTCTCATCTTGATTTATTTTTTCTAAATATTCAATTACATTATGTTTTATAGTTTCCGTGATTTGATTGATATGATTCATTAATTTGCGTAAAAATAAGTTTATTTTAAATAACTACTAAATTACATCCATAGTCCTAGTTAGGTGTAAATTATATCTAAACATGTAGTCCCAAAGATCTGATGAGATTTTATCTTTTGATGAATTAATTAGAGTAATCGCTGTTCCTTTCTTGTTTAACCTACCAGTTCTACCTATACGGTTTATGTATTCTTCTAGAGAAGAAGGAATATCAAAGTTAATTACTAAATTAACATTTTTGAAATCTAGACCTCTACTAGCTAATGATGTCGAAACCAAAATAGAATTATTTTCGTTTCTAAAACTATATAATGTTATCATTCTTTCTATTTGAGATTGGGTCCCAAATAAACTTTTTGATTTGTAACCTGCTTCAATAAGTAACTTATTAACTAATTGTGCGCTTTTTATAGTATTCACAAAGACGATTACACTTCCTTTAACGTACCAGTAACTAATTATTTCTAGTAATCTTTGCTTTTTGAAAATTTCTATATATTCGAAAAATTGAGAAATATTTGAATTTATTTTTGATCTTTCACCCATATTAAAACGAATAGGATACTTTAGGAAAACTGAAAGGTTTATGATTTGCGATATCTATAAGGATTTAAGATACTTTTAATCCCATACAAGAAGCAAAAAGCAGTAATTGTTTATCTCTACGAACGTTTTTTAATATCCTTTTTATTGATATTTCAAAATCAATATCTAATATTTTATCAGCTTCGTCCATAATAATTTTTTTTATGTTCCATAAAGGTTTTTTTTTTATTAAAAGTATTAAATCTATTAATCTACCTGGAGTTGTAACTATAATATTATTTTCCTTAAATAGTGAATTAATTGAATTAGCTAAATTCGAACCTCCATAAAAACAAAAGGTTCTAATGTTTGAATGTTTGGTCAAATAATATGATTCTCTGCCTATTTGTAATACCAATTCTCTTGTTGGAGCAATGACAATATTTCTAACATTTTTTAATCTATTCAAGCCTACTATAAGAGGAATTAAATAACAAAGAGTTTTACCTGAGCCAGTTTTGGCTAAACAAAAAATATCTTTCCCAAACAATATTTTTGGAATCACAAGTGATTGTATTGGAAGTGGATATAGCCTACGTGTGTTTTTAAGATAGCTTAATACACTTTTGTGAATTTTTATAAAATTCCAATGCTGAAATAAATTAAAAAAAGAATTATTACTTGAAAGAATACGTTTATCCTCTGTTTCTATTTTTGTTATTTTTAAATTTTTACATATCTTACTAAATGTATCGTATCCATTTAAAAATTTATGTATCAAACCGATTAATACAAGAGGCTTTTTTTTTTCAATACTCTTATTAAAGATATATTTAACTTTGTCAGGATAAACAGTTTTAGTCTTGTGATTGGTATTAAAATTATTATAAAATTGTGAAATGTTTGCTATAATTTTTGCTTTTTTTATTTTTTTAAACACTTTGTAATCATATTTATTCTTATTATTGGTTTCACTCGACAAAATTTTATTATTCGAATCGAATTTATTAATTGGTCTATCAAAATTATTATTATATGACTTAGAATGTAACATATCAGTCATTTATTGGCTGCATTTAGACTATCAGAGAAGTATAGTATATTGATCAATTAAGTTTATTTACATCGTCAATAATATCTATACTTTTAAGGTCACCTGATGCAATTAATGAATTAATTTGATCAAGAGTATATCTACATAATACATCTCCTTTGAAATCATCATACTCTCTAAGACTAACTAGTATTATGTCGCCCTTTATGAATTTTAAAATACTTCTCTTATCCAAACAGTTTTTCTTAATTTTCCTCGAATAGTACAAACTCTGCTTTTACCATCTTCACAAAGAACCTTTAACCTACAGTCTCCTAAAGAGACTATTACTTTTCCATACACTATGAATATAATCAAACTTTGATCTACATCTTTTTTTATTAAATCAGCTTTTTTCATTTTTTGCACTTTACTTAATTTTGTTACTGTTATTTTCTAATTTGTTAAAAAGTACTTTTATTCTTCATTATCAATCTAATTAGCATTATTAAAACTTTGATTTAGGACTCTCAATGAAACACGTTCTAGTGCAATCAATAATTAATGTTCCCAAAGACGTAAAAATACGGATTAAGGAAAAAACCATTTATACTAAAGGTATAAATGGAGAACTATCTAAAAAATTTAATAATAAAAATGTAAATATTATTTATAAAAAAAATGATAGTAATTCTCTGATCGTGAGATGCTATTACAATAATAAAAGCTCATCAGCAATAGTCAGAACAATCACAAGCATTATTTATAATATGATAATTGGCGTTTCAAAAGGTTTTACATATTTATTAAAAATAGTATATTCACATTTTCCCATCAGTGTTAAATATATACAAAATGAAAATACTTTAGAAATAACTAATCTATTTGGATTAAAAAGAATAGATAGCTTTTTTATACCATCAAGTGTACAAGTTTGTACAAATAACTTAAACAAAAAAGAAATTATACTATTATCTAAGGATATAGAAACTTTGGGAATATTATCAAGTCTAATTCAAAATAAATGTAGTATCAACAACAAAGATTGTCGAGTATTCATTGATGGTATTTATTTAGCTAGTAAAGAAGTTAATTCGTTAATTTAGTAAATCTTGTCAGTTGGTTAAATAAAAAAACCGGGTCACTTAATTTTCCTCTTATTAACATATGATTTCTTTCATAAGGTTCCAGAGTTATTTGCTCAAAAAGAGAAAAACCAAATTTTCTAAGTTTGTCAACTTGTTTAGCAAACAAAATTTCGGGAGATATTGCATCGATTGAATCAGATTTAAGGGTAACAATAACATTTCCCCCGTTTTTCAAAAAGAACAAACTATTTATTGCTAATATTTCTATTTGATCTTTTTGGGATACATCAATTATTATTACATCTACCATTGGAATTAACATTTTATATCTCAGCGGGTATCGGGCATCTTCTATAATTGGTATAACGTTTGTTCTATAGCTACTTAAATGAAATAACTGATAAGCACAGGAACTAGAATATTCTATACCATATATACACCCTTTAGTACCTACTATATCAGATATGTGAGAGATAGTAGTACCGGTTGAAGCTCCTAAATAAAGAACTTTATTGCCGGGTAATAATCCAATTGAATCTATACCGTTTAAAACAGCAGCTGCTAATTTTGAGCGGAAAGGATTCCAAACTCTCAATTCATAAATTCTATCATTAAAAAAAGATTTTAATAGAAGTTCTCCACAGAATATCTTACCGGGAGTAATATTAATCGTAGCAATGCAATCTTCTATACCTCTAATTACATAAACATTAGCATGTCTATGAGTTTCGATTGAAAAAATTTTGTTTTGCTTGACAACCATAAATTATTACATTTTACTTTATAATAACAATTAATTAAAATAGACTCTTTTTAGGCTTAGGACTAGCCAAATAAGTCAACTCAAAGTCAAAAAAATCAATGGTTTCAACTAAATTAAAAGATTTCCACTCATAAGATACATTTGATTCTTTAAGAAAATAAGTTCTTTTGGGATCGAATAGATTTTTATATCTTTCAACATTTTTTCTTATGTAATCGTTATCAATTATATCATTCCTAGATAATAAAATTATACATATGAAAGTATATTTGTAAGAAAGATACTAAAAAATCATCGATATTTTTTATTATTTGGAAAAAAATACTTTGTACGACGTATAGATTTTTTAAAATAAACGAAAAATCTTTCGAGTTATCGTTAATCAAAAATTCTTTTATCAAGCTTCTAATTATTTTTAAATCATTATAATTAATAAAATGTGCTGATAAAATAAGTTTTTTCCTATAAATACTAGATTTATTTATGTTGGATGTCTTTATTAATCAATAAAACTTTTAATTTTTTAATTTTCATGACATTATTGAATAAATTGATCTTTTTTCTTGAAGGTATATTTTCTTTTGATTTTACTTTAGTGATTTTTTTTTGTAATATGGAATTAAGCTAATTAATTGAAAATTACTCGATAAATAAAATAACCGTAAAAAATATTGTTTTTCTCTAAGAAATCAAAAATCTTATTTTTATCGTATTTTTTTTTAATTAATGTCATAAAATTTCTTCCTGGTTAATTTTTTTCTACCATGTTTTATAATGAATTCAGCAGTATTGTCAATTATTTTTTTAAGATACGGAGAAGGTATTAACAGTTTCATGTAGTAAAAATATAGTAAATAAAAGTAAAGTAATTAAAAAGCTTTATATCTTATTCATGACTGTTTTTAATTTGTAAAAGAAGTTAATTAAATAAAAGTTAACCATTATTAACAACTCACAATTTTCTCTAATTATACTAGTAGTTCTTATCAATGTACTGGTCACGAAAGAAGTAAAGTTAATAATGAAAAAAAACTAATTATCAAGTTTATACTTTATAAAAAGTTACAATACAGTATAGAAGAAATCGTAAAAAGTTTTTTCTCAATTTCGTTTTCATACTTTTTATTGTATAGAGAAAACATTTTGTAGTAATTCCAGAACTCATCAGAAGAATTAATTTTTGTAGAACCTTTTTAGAACTTTGAATATTTGACTTTCTTTCAGCTCTAATTTTGATCAATTTGCTAATTACATCAAAAATTTTGACGAAAGATGATTGACAAAGTTTATCTTGATTAAAGTTGATGGGGGTTTTATTTAGTTTCACCTTTCTTGGTGTTGATAAATCGGTCAGTCTACTTAAATTTTTAAAACTTTATGAGTGTTGATTCGAAAGATACTAAAATTATAAAATTATATTTTTCTGATAAAAGCATACTAGAAATTCCAGTAGTATTAATGAATATTTTACTGCTTACATCAAAATTTTTGTAGTTTAGAAAAATGATTTTATCAGAAATACCCGCACATATTAGTAAGTTTTTAGCAATAATACATTCTAAGCACAAAATCGGCGTTTTAGACAATACTGAACTCTTTAAAATGCTGCCAGATACTATTTCGCAAACGTAAATTTTTCCATTTATTGATCCTCCTACCAATACATTCTTATCAGAACAAGTAGTCGCACAAATTAAAAAGTCGTCTTTAACCCTTAAAGTTGAGATAAATACAAAATTATTAAAATTATACACTTTTATCATCCCACTAGAGAAAATAACAGCTATAATATTTAAATCACCCTTGAAAAGAACGCCAATGATTGAATTTAAATATTTTACGCCATATAAAAGTAAAAACTTTATTTTCAAATTATATCTTGATATCAATTTAAATACTTTACTGATAAAATACACTGCCACATTTTTAGTTCACCCCCATCAGAAGTAGATATAATTATACCGTTTTTAGGAAAAACCTTTAAAAAATTAACTTTTTTTTTATGTATACAACTAAGCTTTCTACTCTTGTACGAATTTAAATTTAGTAAATACAATATACCTATCTTTTAAAAAATCTAAAACCTCATTAACAAAAAGTACTAATCTTTTATGCATAAAGAAAGAACAACAGTTCAAAATACCTCTATAAAAAGTTAGTTCTAGAAATAATGGATTCATATGCCATATTTTAAAACAATATTTTGAAAATGACAATATTAACCTGTTATCAGCATCCATATCCAAACCTTCTATTCTTTTTTTGTGAAATATATTCGTATGAATTTCAAGATATACCATGAATCTTAAAAATATAACATTGATCATAAAATTCATTTTATCTGTGATAAAAACTAAAAGAATAATTTTTTCACCATTTAGAACTTTTTCATTTAGATGAAAATCTACCAATGTCAAAGAATTCATTAAATATTTCTATTTCTCGTAATTATACTTGTTTTAGCCAGATCGATAAAAAGTCTTTATTCTCATTTCTCAGTATTAATTTTTTTTTAGCATAACAATTTAATGATAGATAATTTAGCGATAATTTGAATAGTAAAACTTTTGCTTTGCCTGTAAGTACACATAATAGGTTTTTAAACTTATTGAAATTAATTTTCTTGATTCTTTCTTCTTTTTGCGTTTTTGATTATTAAATTTTCTCTATAAAAAGAAGAAACTAAAGTACCTCTTTTCATATACACAAATAACGTGTAACAACTCTTATAATCTACGTCTAATAATAATAAATAAACTTATAATAAAAAGATTCAATAAGGGATGTTTAGATACTACCAGTTTTCTACTATAATTGTATACCAATCGAAATAAACAGATTTTTTCACTGATACACCATGCAACAATTCCAGTATCTAGAGTAATAAGAAGTATTTTTTTTTTTGTATCTATAATATTCTATGAATAAGTATTATACGATTTTATTGATTTTACTATTATGTTTATACATTGTAAAATAATAATTTTGCTTTAAGATACCAGCACAATATAGAATCCCGTTTTTTGTACCAATAAAAATAGATCGAGACTTAAGATCATAATAAACAGTAGATATATTGGTAATACTCGTCATAAGACTAAACTTACATTTATTTGAAAGAATATTCCAAAAAAATAGCTATTTTTTCAGTAGATACTTCTCCATTTGCGTATGAAATTATTATTTCATAACTGTTCTCTAAAAGATGAAAAGAAGTTAATAAAGAGATTCTAATAGTATTGTTTCTAATAGATGGAGAAAATTTTTTAATCTTTTTTTTTTATTAATACTATCTTATTAAATCCTATATGAAATACTATCAAATATTGCTTGTTTGTACAAATATATAACATACTATTTTTTATAGGCACAAAACTTAAATTATCCGAAAATAGGCTAAAAGTGCTAAGTTTCATAATACATTTGTGGCTTATATACAACAGTTAATTCTATTTCCTGTTGTAAAATAAAATAATACGGTAAATGGACTTCAAAAGATACACTAAATCCAAGGCGAAAATTAAAAAGCCCATTGCAATTGTATATGGCATTTTAAATTCTGATGAGATAAAAAGATATTCAATTCACTGTTTTAATAATAAAGAAACTTTAGATATATCTAGAACTCTAGAAAATTTAGATATTCCAAAAATGGGAACAATCGAAAATACTTCAATCTGCCCACTTGATAGTAATACAGGAAAAGATTGCCCTGGTTATTTCGGCCATATTGAATTATTTTTGCCAGTCTTCAACTGTAATTATCTTGGGTTAATCCTAAAAATTTTAAAATCAGTAAATTATTATACGTCTGCCTTATTAATTGAAAAGACCAGAACGAATATTCAAGAGCTATTAAAACACAATATATCAGATAGAATATCCATTATCTCGAAAGAAGCTGATCGGGTAAAAACTGATCTTCTAAGCGGAGATTTTTTACCAGAATACGAATCTTTAAAAGGAATACAAATTTGGATGAGGTTTCCTCTATGTGTTAAACAGGGTAAATTTAATCCGAACATACTTGTAAAAAGAAAGCTTTTTCCCGAACAAGCTTATAGTATTCTTAAAAATATATCTAAATTTGACTGTAACATCCTAGGATTCGATTTCAAAAATTCAAGACCTAACTGGCTGATACTTTATAATTTACCTATCCCTCCCATCAATATCAGACCCTACTCGAAAAAGAACCTGTTTATCAAATACGAAGATGATTTAACGTATAAACTTCATGATATAATTAAAGCAAACGATCGATTACAAAGATCAAAGAATAGTAGAAAGTCTTCGGAACTATTAGAAAATTATAGAGAACTTTTATCCTACCATATTTTTACTTATTTTGACAATTCATCTACAAAAGTTAAATTATCCACACATGTCTCAGGAAAACCTATCAAAAGCATTTCACAGAGACTAAAAGGAAAATTTGGTAGATTTAGAAGAAATTTAGTAGGAAAAAGAGTTGATTTCACAGGTAGAACTGTAATAACCGGTGATTCTTATATTCATTTAGAAGAATTAGGAATACCTATGCTAATAGCCAAAAAACTAACACTTCCTGAAGTTGTCAATAAATTTAATATTGATCGTCTATCTTACATAATTGACTCCACCGGAAATGAGTTAAAAGCTAATTATATTATCAAAGGCTACAATAAAGTCATCGATTTGAGATATAAATCTTCAAATTCAATAATTTTACTAAAATACGGTTTTATAATTGAACGTCATATTCAAAGCGGGGACATTGTGATTTTAAATCGACAACCCTCATTGCATAAAATGTCTATGATGGGTCATCGCGTAAAAATATTTCCTAAACTCACTTTCAGATTAAATTTATCAGTCACTACACCCTATAATGCTGATTTTGACGGTGATGAAATGAATATTCATATTCCACAATCAGAATTAACAAGATCAGAAAGCACTTTTATTATGAATGTCATCAATAACATTATGTCACCACAAGCTAACAAACCAGTTATAGGATTGGTACAAGATACTTTAAGCACTTGCTACACTCTGTCTTCAAGAGATTCTTTTTTAAACAGCCTAGAAAAAGACTATTTAAAAAACAACTATAAAAACTTTTCTACACAACCATCAATAATCAAGCCCTTAAAAAAATGGACAGGAAAGCAATTATTATCAAGCTTTTTACCCCATCTGACCTTTCTTCACCGAGAAAGTCGTAAAACATTCCATTTTGAAGATTCAAATAATTATAATGATTCCTCTATGTATATACAAGATGGTAAAATAATGATGGGGTTATTTAATAAGAAAACAATAGGTGCATCTTATAATAGTATAATACAAAACATATGGCTAGAATACGATCATTTTTCATGCAGAAATTTTATCGATTTGTGCCAAACAACAGCTAGACATACTAATATAAAAAACGGTTTCACAGTATCTTTGTGGGATGTCTTTCTTGAAAAAAAACTATTTAACATATTTTACAATATAAAAAAATTCTATATTCATAATTGGATAAAGCTCATGGAGACAAAGAAACAAATAAAGATGACGCAAATAAAGAATTTTAAATTTAACACAATTACCAAAATAAACAATCTATCAACAACTAAAAAATATTTCTCTTCTTTGATAAATTTATTCTTGAATTTAACACATAATCAAAATAATAACATGAATATTATGTTAAATAGTGGATCTAAAGGTTCTTTAATTAATTTAATACAAATCGTTGGATTATTAGGTAAACAAAGCTCTATAAAAATTAATAACATGAACCATTTTCACGGTAGGTTATTTTGTCACAATATTATCGGTCATATTCCTATTGAAAGTACAGGTTTCATTTTGAGTAACTTTTTTTATGGGTTAAACCCTCATGAATATTTTTGTCACGCGATATCAGGCAGAGAAGGTATTATCGACACCTCAATAAAAACAGCAGAAACGGGTTATATACAAAGGAAGTTTTCTAAATCTATGGAAAATTTAATTTGCTATTATGATGGCACTGTCAGAAATTCTAGTCAAAGTATCATACAATTTTTGTATGGTGAAGATGGTTTAGATCCTACATTTTTAGAAAAAATTACATTGTCAAAAAATCATAAAAAACAGACAAATAAAAACTTACAAAGCAATTTGAAATTGAAGACTTACGATACAAAAGATATTGGTTTTTCTAACAACTTTAGTCATATCCACTTCTTGAATACTAATTTTAAAAAATACTATACACAGGATAAGATCTTAAACAAAATCATAAAACAATTCACAATGTTGAAACGTTTAAAAACATGTTATATTCCAGTGAATATTATCAGAATCATTGCTCATACTAAAAGCTCTTTACAAAGATATGGCAAAATTCAAAAGAACTGTACTTGCCCTAATCTTTTGAGTATTTATCTAGGAAAACTCTATAACTCATTATCATTATCAAGAAAGACATGTTATTTCAAGGCCTTGTTTAATAAAATAATAAATCCGTCCATAGTACTAATCATAAAAAACATTTTTACTGTAAAACTTATTAAATCACTCAAAATAAACTTATTTCAATTAAAATGGATTTTTAAACAAATTGAGAATAAATATAACAAATCTTTGACAACTCCCGGAGAGTGCGTTGGCGTCATAGGGGCTCAATCCATCGGAGAACCTACAACTCAGATGACCTTGAATACTTTCCATTACGCAGGAATTGCAGAAAAGGATGTTACTACAGGAGTGCCGAGATTCAACGAATTAATTAATGCAACAAAAAAGCCAAAAACAAAATGCTCTTATCTAAGTTTAATACATAACTCTAAGTTAGAAATAGAATCTACCGATTTCATAATATCAAGATTAGAGGAAACCAAATTGGAATTTTTTGTTGAAAAACTCTATTTACTAAAAGTTTTTGACTCTCAATATACTAGGATTGATTTTATTTCATCAATTTTAAAAAATTCTTTGGAATCGATTAATCCATCCTCTAAATCTGATCAAAATCCTAGATGGATATTAAAACTCATAATATCGAGATGGAGGCTTTTTGAAAAAAAAATATCCATCGTTAAATTATTTAAAAAACTTTCTGACAAATTAAAAAATTATGGAAATATTCAGATTAGTTTTGCTGATAAAAAATTTATTGAAATAGCAATAATTATAAGCAATACCCTTTTTGCTCCATATTCTATAAAATTATTAGATGTTGATCCTAAGAAAAAAACCCCTCATATCAAAGAAAGGTGCAAACTAGGAGTCAGAAAATCCAAATTTCTGTACATCCTAGAAAAATTTAAATCCGAAATTCTCAATATTCCAATACTCGGTATTCCAGACATAGTTCATTGTAGAGTTAGTAATAAAGTCAGGACTTTTATAAACAATTTAAACTATGACTTAAATAGTCTTGAAAACTTTATATTACTCGATTGTATTGGTATTAATTTGGTAAAAACTTTGACTCACCCTTGGATAGACTCCAGCCTGACATACTGTAATGATGTTAACTGCTTTTATGACAATTTTGGCATCGAAGCTGCCCGACTCTTGTTCATTAAAGAATTAAAAAAAATTCTAGAATTTGATAATTCTTACATTAATCAACATCACATTAGCTGCTTAGCCGATTATTCTACTAATACTGGTCGTCCCAATGCCATTAACCGTTACGGGTTAAAGGTACAATCTCTATCTACATTACAGGAATGTTCATTCGAAGAAACAATGAAAACTCTACTTAAAGCATCTGTTGAAACCAAAGTTGATCGATTCAGCAGTATTACCGAAACAATTATCTTTGGTAAAGAATCTAATTTTGGTACAGGTTTTTCTAATATGAAGAAAACTAAATTTCAAGAGGTACAAATATCGAAAAATTCTTTTAAACGAAGCCCGCTAATTATCCCGAGTTTCAATCAATCAAAAAGTTCCTACAAATTGGTATCATATTATAAACCATTAATAAAAAATAAGAAATTACAATATAATCCATATCATCAAAAAAAATTTTTAGAATGGGAATACTAGAATCTACCATTCACCACATGGTCTTATGTCGACCAACTGCATTAAAAGAAACCATACCATTATGGTAATAATCAATGATGGATCTAACACTCCAAAAATAGGAGGTATCCAACCTCTAAAAAAATAAATTAGATTATCAACCGGCTTATTATTTATAATCATTACCACTAGTAGCGGATTAGACTTTTTCTTTTTTTTCCAAGAAGATGATTGAGTTTCGCGAACTTCCACTAAATATAACCAATAGTTTCTGGTTAATATAATACAATAAGATAACTATTTATATTAAATTTTACAGTCAACATTCTATAAATAAACATTATGATTAATCTATAAAAAGCTGAAAGATAATATGATAAGTAAGGTGACAAATCATGAAAAGCTTTCATGATATCTAATGACGAGTGCTTACCTAAAACAGTCAGCAGTGACAAGTCAGATATTGCAAAAAACAATGAAGATCTACTACATGATGACGTTCTTTGGAATTGAATTATTTTTTTTGAAAATTTTTTATTGAATTTTGTTGTTTTTAATTTAGTCAAGCATTTTTTTCTATTGAATAACGCTTTTGACTCGTGAGAGAGTAATTTGTGTTGTTGTTTTATTAATTGTGAGTAAACCATAACTTAACATGTGATATGAACTTAGTTTTATATATCATGTGCAGGTAAATAAACTAATTACGAATAATACTTTTTGTTTCTAATGTCCAATTTAAATGAAATAAGAGTCAAATCATTCTTTGATTTAAAATTAAAGAATAGTATCAAAAAAGGTGTCTTTATAAATGCAATGTACTACTGCTCTAAAATCCAATCTATTACACTTATTCCATTATTAAAAGGTAGAGATATAATCTATCAATCACCCTCAGGAACTGGGAAAACTACTTGTTATATAATCGGCACAAGTAATCAATTATGTCAATCCATAAATTCGTATAAAATTTTAAACTAGGCCTCAATGTCTAATTTTAGTTCCAACGAGAGAATTAAGCATTCAGATAAGAAACGTATTTAATGTTCTTAACATTTATACTAAAAACTCGATTACTTCGTGTCACGGGGGAAGATGGCTCGGAGAAGATCTCAAAAATCTTAAAAAAAATTTCCATGGAATTGTAGGAACACCAGGAAGAGTCTTGCATCTATTGCAAATTGGTAGCTTAGCTATTACTAAAATTCGAACTTTCGTTTTAGACGAAGCTGACATTCTAATGAATAAGAATTTCAAAATAGATATTTTTAATATTTATAGATATTTAAACTCTAAAGTTCAAATAATAATCTGCTCTGCTACTATACCCTTATATACACTTCAAGCAGCGAGCAAGTTTTTACTTGATCCAGTAATGATATTAATGAGAAAAGAAGAAATAAATATCGACGTAATCAATATTGTCATAGAAAATAAAGCAATTTTACATTTCCGTTTTTATTGAAGAAAATAAACTGTTAGCTCTTTTAGACATTTTTGAAACTCTATTAGTCGGGCAAGTTCTTATTTTCTGTAACACAATAAGAAAAGCTAATTGGATTCACAATAAATTACTTGCTAATAATTTTAATGTTGGCCTAATACATGGAAGAGTTATCCAAAAAGAGAGAACTAATATTTTTAAAAATTTCAGAGATGGTAAAACCAGAGCATTAGTTACAACGGATGTCTCATCAAGAGGTCTCAATATTCCTGAGGTTAAAAATATATTTATAGGTATCACTTGTTATAAATTATGATATTCCAACTTTCAAGGATGTTTATTTGCATCGTATAGGAAGGACAGGTAGATTCGGTAGACAGGTCTCTTTTTGATTTATAGGGTGTTGCAATAAATTTTGCTAAATTAAGGGATCTTCATAATATAAAAAATTTAGAAGTACATTTTTCTATAACAATAGAAGAATTGGTAAAATTTTAGAAAAAAGAAATCGGAGTTATTAAATTACAAATACTAGAAGTTTTAAATGTCATAGTTGTTTTTAAGTTTAGGGGCCAAAAAGTATTGAATTTTTGAGTTACCGTCAAAATTAACAGCCAATTTCATTGGATAACTCGTTTTAAATTCCAGAGTGACATTTTCTGATAACAGAGCCAACTTTGAGAAATGTATAATATATTTTAATGAAATACTTTGAGTGATTTGATTCTGACAATTAACTGTAACTTTTCTTTTCTACTTTTAATCATTTTACTGTTAGATTGTTAGTATTCTTATAAATTATAATAGCTCTTCCACTTGTACCTTTAGCTGTAAATACAACTACACCAGGGTGAATATTTATAACAACTAAAATATTTAATCATACCTATGTCACCCACATTTATAAGATCTTTTGCTAGTTTAGTTAACTCCAAAGAATTCATCGAAATAGTGGCATCATATTTATCAACAGGAACTGTAATCTTTTCCTTAATACTTTTGAATAAATTCAATTCATATTCAGCTATCCTACTATCTATACAATATAAAATAAACCTTTGTTCTCAAAAACTAAACTAAAAAAATTTGTAGTTTCGTCGTATTTCATCATAACCGAGTCTTCATTTGTAGATGTTTTCAAAGCTTTTATTAAGCCTTGAAAATTTATCTCTATTTATTATTAACTTACTAAATTTTGTGCCTACAAATTCCTTGAAATTTTCAAAATAATCTGCCTGAATATCAACTTCAAGTAATGTTATGTGCGAATGATCAATTGACTGAATTGTTAGAAAGTTTTCTTTGAATTCAAATGTTGATTCACTGAGTAAATCTTTCATTGATTCAAATAATTTAATAATTTTATTTGGATTTAAAAAAATTATTTTTCTCATCATCTAATTACTCGTAATAATAAAAATTGACATTAATTTAAGAAAAACAGACATTATATTTAAACAAAAAATCACTCACTGATAGGTATTCTCTGTATGGAAAATAACCGTTGTAACAAAACTTACCAGCTAACTGATACCTAATAGTCTCTAGAAACTCTAGCTCTTTCTTTATATTGTATTTATTTATTTTATTATTTTTTAATAACCTATAATCAGAAAGCTAACCTAGTGATAAGATTAATAATTAGTTCTGGGAAATTTAAAGAAACGAATATAGAATCTTGATATGAGAAAGAACTAATACGAAAACCTTTTTTATTTGAGTTTATCAAAGAATTAAATTTTAAAAACTTAAAAATTTTCGGATCTAAGTATTTTATAAAAAGTTGAGAATTTAATTGCTTCAAATTAAGTTTGTAAGGTATAAAAAATCTATTAATTGAGCCAGAAGAATTAATTTTCTTTCCTTAATAAAAATACTTCAAAAAAAATACCGTTTTGTTTAACATAAATTTTAGAAAAATATAACTTATTTATTAGTAGATTATATAAAAAACTCTTTAAATACTTTTTTTTTGTCAAAAATAATTTAATGTCTTTTGGTAAACTAATAAAAAATAATATATATTTGAATAAGACTATATCTAGCATGAACGGAGAGTGCGTTAGACCTCAGGCATCCCCTTTAATGATTAACATCCGCTTTTTCAAGAGAGGCTCAGTTGTTTATTTACGTAAAGGAAAAAATATTGGACGTATAGGCATAATATATGATATAGTTAACCAAAAAAAGGTACTTTATATAATAATAGGTAATAGTTTACTTGTTAAATAAAAAAATTCTAAACACGAGAATAGAATCATTATTTATGAGTAAATATTCAATCGCATTGCCTTCGTCCTCTCATAATACTCCTTTAGTTAGTAAATTAATAGACTCAAAAATAAAAGAAATTCGAAATCTAATTTCTTTCAAAAATATTTGATTCATATCTTAAATAATTAAGCTCATAAATTTCTTTGATTCATTTTAACAATTTATTTTTTTTAAATTTATAGCATTAATAATTAAATTATCCAAAATCTAGCTTACCCTATAGTTTCGATAAATTTTATAAGATTATGAACTAAAGATCAAATATCCTATTTTAAAGATTATAGTCTATTTAATGACTGATTACTAAGAGAAAATTAAACCACAAGTCTAAGAGTCAAATTTACTAAACTACATGTTACTTTTAAAACTTTTTAATTCTAGACTAAAATTTATCTATGAATCATTCGTACTCAAATAAACCTGTATTATTTAATTTAGATTGTTTCAAAAAATTAATTGATTCTAAAATAATGGTTATTTTATCTTAAAACAGAAAATTATTTCTAATAATCTAGGACAAGTTAATAACAAATTCTATATTTTAATTAAACAGAAAAGTATTTTTAAAAATATAGAAATCTTACTTAGTCAAAATATACTTTCAATACTAATGGAATTAAACAAATTTCTCCCTTTCACTAAAGTAAAAAATAAAGCAAAGTTAATAAATAAAAAATTAACGTTATCTATTCAACAATCTAACTTGAATATAGCTTACTTATTAATATTTGGTATACTAATTTGTATTTAGTTTCAAAAATGTCTTTGCTTTTTAGATCTAAATCACTTTTGTCACAAAAGAAAATACTTAACCCTTTAAGAAAAAGTATAATTCTAATTACAATAAATATGAGACTTATTAGTTTAAAACTAAAATTTATTGATAAAGATTTCATCATAAAATTAATTAAAACTTCTCTAATTGGAAAACTTTCTCAAAATCATAATTTTATTAGCAACTCTGTATCATTTTCATAGAATAGTTAAAATTAATTGACTTCATAATAAATCGTATTAAGTATTACAAAAACAAAACTAACATTAAAAATATTTTTAGGAATGTCTTTTTTTCAAAATATAAAAACTGGTATTCTCATAATAGCTTTTTTATTTCTAAAGGATTATTATTTCAAAAGTATTCGAATCATATTAATTTCAAAAGGACTAGCAAGTCTAATCCTAGTATAATTATTATACCTACCTCGTTGATCAACAAAAAGGACTCTAAATTTAAAGATTCATCCATAAAATATTGCAACAAGTATAAGATAAATCAAAAAGGCAATTTTACCACAGACTAGAAACAAGATACCAGTTTATATTACAAACGATTAAAAATACTAATGCTGATCTTATACTACTTGATCAAAAAGACACTATAATTACTGATCTAATGAATAAATATACTAAATCAACAATAATAAACAATTTTTATTCATCAGAACTTTTCAATATAATCAATAACCTAGGCTTTGAAAAAAATAAAAGCTCCTATTTTTATCATAATTTTAACTCTTCAAAATATTTTAGATTAAATGTTTTTAAGATTTGAATAAGATTTGTAATTCCAATTTTATTAGCTGGTTATTAATCACAAACAAATCAACAAAAAGAAGATGCTTGTCGATTATTTGCACCTTTACTGATTATCAATTCGAAAAAGATCTACTAAATGATACGAGAAATTTAATAGTTTTAATAATTCAAATATTGATTGATGGAAGAGTTCTACCTTCGGATAACTCAGTCGAATTCTTGATAACGAAGATGATCAAATATAAAATTCAACTTACCGAATGTACTATTTTTGCAATTAGTAAGAGATATTATAGTTAAATCTTTCTACTATTTAATTTATATTATGAATCACAAAAAAAAAGTAATATCTTTTCCTAACAATAATTCCATTTTAAAAATAAACTTTGAACGAGATAAAACAATAGATTTGCGGAATTTGAAAGATCACCATAAAAACATTAATTATATTCATTTAAATTATAAAGTATGTAGTACTTAAAATTAGATGAATTTAATCTTATCAAGCTTTTTACTTTTTCACGATATTTCAAATATGTAAAACATTGTCTGTAATGAATAAAGGGTTGGCTAGTAATAAAACATAATCTGCCTAATAACCTCTAAATAGATTTTTAAATAAACCGAATTAAGAAACAAAATCTCATTTTTAAATGTTCTTTTAGATTTTATAAATGATAAGTACTTTTCTGTAAATAAATTTTTGATTTCGCAATAATTTTTGTCGTTTATCAATAAAATGTTTAAAATCTTACCAGCTATTAAGATTGTAATACTTTTTAGTGATATTTTTTTTTCATCTATAACTTTATTCAAAAAGTATAAAGATTTTCTTAATAGAAATAGATTGAATGTGGTTTTCTTAAAATCCCTATAGCAATATTTTTTCTTATCATTTTTATAATTATAAGTTTTTATCCGTAACCTTCCCATCTATAACTATTTGCTACAGTAATTATTATTAAAAAGTTGAAATCTAGAACATCTTTATTTTAAGTTAACTATTAATTATTATTATTCTTTTAAAAAAACTAACCACTCTTTTAAAAATGGAGATAAAACTGAAATAATAGGAATAGCATCCCCTAATAATTTATCAAAAACTAAATATTTTATTTGATTGCTATTATTTTAGTTTATACTTCCTAAGAGTAGAATATCTATGAACCTTGACTAACAAGCATCCAAAAACCGTACAATACAATGTTTTTATTCTGAGTGCGGTAAATATAAAAGATGCCAAGAAAATAGTAAAGTTGAATATTGAAACATTATTCGTATAATGGAGAGTAATATTGTTTTTTGTTAAAACTGATTTTACTAATTTAAATAATTTGAATTGTTCTCTATAATGTCTATTCTATTATTCAAAAACTTTATTGAAATACCAATTTTTTGTAGAAAATAATATTTGATTGTTAATGGCATTCTCATAAGGTATAAATTTAATTTTTGAATAAGGTAAGGATCACCGTAGATACAGTTATTTTTTCCTGAAATACATTTTTTAATTCTACTCATACTTTATTATTAAATCATACTTTATTATTGTATTTTTAGATATTACAGAGACAAAAGATATGTAAGAAATACAGTTATACGAGCATCTATTATACAATGCTTCAATGATTATTTTTCCATACTTTAAATCAACAGGTAAAAACAAAATAACTTTACCAAGATTCGTAATTTCTAAAGAATTTACATCGATACAATTATAATAATATAAAATTTCTAGACTTCTAGTTTTTAGAATTTATACCTTCTTAGTTTTTCTTTATCTAAATAAAATCCCAGCTCGATACTTCCAATAAAATTAGATCCAATCAGCTTAATAAATAAAATGAAGGAATTTATATTTTCAGTAACAATATTAGGAATCAATTGTAATCCATTACACAGGTGGCTTCGTTTATCAAAAAGTCTAAATATAACACCTTTTCCAATTCTACCTGTCAATAGTTAAATTACCGATTCTACCTAACCTTTGAACAGACTGTAATTTGGAACACGTTATTATTCTTAGCGTATTCGTTTGATATCGATCATTATAAATATTTAATTTACTATATCCCGGATCAACCACAAATTTAAGATTTTTAATTGTTAAAGAAGTTTCAGAAATATTAGTACTCAAGTATAATTTTCTGTCGGGAGACAGAGAAGAATTTAAATTAATTTTATTGCTTTTGATTGTGCTATTATCATTATAACTTAGTATTTCGGAATATAATGACACGAGTTTGAGACTAGATTTTGTACGTCTAAAAATATTTAACGATTTAATAAATAATTTGAGCAGGATAATTTCATTTTTTCCAGTTAAAAATAACAATATATCCCCAGCAATAGTCTTTGTATTGATCTTTTTATAAACTTTTACCTTAAAAATAGTAATTAATGCAGCTATTAGATAATTTGAAATATTTTTATTTAAGAAAAAAATTTTTCTATCATAAAATAACCCTTTTATAAAAATTATATTCGAATAAAATTGCTTTTTCAATAAATTTGGTTTGCTAAAAGTAGCGGTCATTATGAGAAACTTTAGTCCCTTTTTTTTTTTTACCTTTGTAATATAAAATTACTTGTAAAATATGGCATATTCCTATTATTATATCTGAATAAACTGATCTTTCATGAAATTCATCAATAATCACGATCTATCTAGGATAATAAAACCATTTTCCCGAGAGTGTTATTCATAGTCAATAACATATTTAACAATATACCTTCTGTTAATAACATAATATCTGATTTATTTGACGCTAAACTAAAGAAACGCATTTTCATACCAACCTGTTTAATTANNCATACTTTATGACCCAGCCTAGTTTTAAGAATAGTTGATATTCTGAGGGCTACATTCAACACAGCTAATCTCCTAGGTTGCGTGATGAAAAGTTTATATTTTTTTTTACTAAAAAAAAAATATAAAATAATCGGAATAATAGTTGATTTACCACAACCAGTTTCTCCTACAATTACAGAAAAGTCATTAAACAAAATTTTCCTTAGTATTATTTCTTTAAAGTAGACTAAGCTATTTTTAGGATTAATTATAGAAAAAAGTAAAACCGATCTCATTTCCTTAAAATATAATTACGTGTTGCTAACTTCTTTTTAAATTAATAATGGAAGTATCTACTATAAAAACTCATATTAATGTCAAAAAAAGTGCAATCTATACTAAAAAAATGTATTCTGCCCTTAATTAGGTCTTTATTCCGCATTGGGATATTTTCTCAAGAAGAGTTAATAAAATATTCAATCATAACTCACCTTTATTCAAAATTTAAATCCAATCATAAAAGCTTATCCAATAATTATTTACAGAGAGTATAAACTAGCTTTATAGATGTTTAGTAATAAGAATTTCTGCAGCATTTGCTTTAAACCCATTTTTGAATGCTTTGGACATACTGGTACATCTTAGAATATTAGGAATACTAAAGCTAGAAATTCCCTTTTTACATTGCTTATTCTATAAGAAAGTAATAAAAATTATTGAAACAATATGTTTAAATTGTAACAGTCCACACAATTTAAAAAAATCTAGCTCATTATTGTACAAGTATCTTATTTTATACTAGGTTTCTAAAAAATCATTCTTCGAGTAGCTATGTCAAAAAGATAGCTTTTACTTTTTTAATATTAAATTTAATCGAAAATGAATACTGTGACAATTGCTCCATGTTCATCAAAAAGATAAAGTTAATATAATAATAAAGATATTTCAACGATAGTTGTAGATTTTTATACTTTTATCAGAACAAATTAGTTTCGAATCAACGTAATGTTTTATTTAGTTATTTAGAAAGCTGCTTTTTTTTTATCAAATGAAGAATTCACTACTTATAATATTTTCCTAATCTCTCAAAAGGTCAAAAAGAGTTACTATAAAAGCCTTCAAATATCAAGCAGTTTAGAAAATCTATTTTTCCTGAATTTACCAATAATACCAAACATTCTAAGACTAGATTTTATTACTGAAAGTACATTTTCTAAATAATAGACAAAAAAGACCTCCGTAACCCCTTAAATACTTTATATCTAACTCTAATAAAATGGAACCGATCTCTTTATCTTTTAATTGTTCAAAATAAATTTTCTTTAAATTTAATGGATTTACATGTATCTCAATTAAACAAGGTAATTCAAAAAATCATAATTGATACTAGTATCACTAGTAATAATTATTTACAGAATTCTATTCCACGTTTTCGGTATGCTATTTTCTAATAGTGGTATAATGACGAGAATGAGAGGCAAAAAGGGTAGAATCCGTAAAAATATTCTAGGTAAAAGGGTAGATTTCATTTTTAGATCTGTTATTTCACCTAACATTAACTTGCCCATCGGTTTTTGCTCTCTTCCGTATAATTCTAGAATTATTCTTACTATCACTGAAAAACTGATAAATTTAAATAGAAGCATACATAGTTTGAAAAGCAATGTCATGCTAGATTTTTTATGTAACGTTAGCTTCATCCTTAAAAAAAACGATAAAAGAAAAATAAACTTTAAAAAAATTAAAAAAAATTTAACATCAAAATATATTATCAAAGTTACTCTATAATATGTAGAACGGTGATTTTGTTGAGAGGAAAATAAATCATCTAGATTTTTCACTTTTAAATAGACAACCTTCATTACACAAATTTTCAATATTAGGACACCTCTTGCATTTTGGATTTTCAAAATCATTGAATATCAATCCATCAGTTTGCTTTCCATACAATGCAGATTTTGACGGTGACGAAATGAATCTTCATTTATGTCAAAATTATTACGCTAAAGCAGAAATACTGGAATTGATGCTTCCAATCGAAAATTTAAGTTCATCGAATGATTCCAGATTAATAATAAATTCAATTCAAGTATACTCGATACTAATAGGATCTTAATTATTATAACTACCTTAAGGAAAGTAAAACATACCATAAAATAACTAATACCCCTATTTTAAAAGCAGAAAATCTTAAAAAAAAAAAAAGTTTTAATTCAGTACCGTTTAAGTATTTTACAAAAGTACTAGATTATTTTTAGGTTTTCAGCAATAATTTATATATCAATTATTCCTTAGAAAGTATGAATTTTTTGAAATCTAATTACTTTAAAAAAACCACTTTAAATATGGCCTATGGGTCCTACTATTATAATTCAATAGATTACAGTACAGACGGTAAAATCCAGGTTCTATTATATGATTTTAGACTAATGTACCAAGTTCTAGAGTAGGTAAATCAGAACTTTTGAATTTAATTAAGGGTAAAACAGCCATACTAGACCTATTGTGTAAACAAAATCAAAATTTGTTCACATTTAGTAATTCAGCTCTCACACTGAGTATTAAAGATCTATTAAAATTTCATAAAACACTTAATAAAGCTTGTAATCCTATAGCGAAATTTAATCAAACCATCACAAACACTTATTCATTTCAACAAGAAATAATAAATTATCACTACAAAAAAAATTTGGATAAAAATACACTAGAAAATTCAAAAAGAAAATTAATCACAAATATGTTGACCTCTTTAACAAAAACTTTAAAATATTTTGGATCTTTATTAAACATCTTCGAAATGTTCGATAATAATTTTAACATCATGATACAAAGTAAGACAAAAGGGAAAATTAATAATTTTATTAAAATGTTAGAACTTATTGGTCAACAAAAAATATTTTTGAATTCATTATTTAGTCCTTTTAAAAATTCATTATTTAACAAAAATCTTTACAACATTCCATCATTTAACAGTTATAACATTTATAATAGATAATGAGGTCTATTTCGATTCTCTTTTCACTGGACTGTCTATGCTTTCTTTCGTGAGTAACTTATTTACTGGAAGGGAAAGCCTTGTCGTATCAGCGATTAGAACCTCTGATACAGGCTATTTATCTAGAAAATTACAACTTTCGCTGACAGATATCAGTATTTTTAATGATTTTTCTATCAGAAACTCAGAAGGATGTGTTTTAATACTGAGGTTAGACAAATATTTTAAGATACGTTTCCGATTGTATCAGGTATTGTTCAGAAAAGAAAAATTCAATATCCGTACATAGGATTTTGGACGGATACCAAAAAATTAAGCAATTAAAGCTTATCACAAATTCCGTTCACACAAAAAATGTTCCATTTAATCAGATAGAAATTTTACGATCAAATTATTGACAATAATGGAATTATTAATATACTAAATATTTATAGAAATAAAAAAATTCGCAATTGTCAATTACACGACGTTAGCCGTTTACTTTCACAAAGTGTTATACAAGCCCTACAGGAAGGATTTAATATTGAAGTATTCTATTAGCAAAAAGAACTTATACTACAAAAATAAAAATGATTCTAAAAAAAAAGTCAAAAAATCATGCATATTAGAATCAATTATGCCACAAGTTATTAATATTTTTTCGCTTTTAAATGTTCGATTGAAAAAAAATCCCGGGTATCCTATTGGAATAATTGCTGGACAAAGCATATCCGAGCCAGTTACTCAAATGACGTTAAAATCATTTCACTTTACTGGTCATCATCATAGTAATTAGGGAATGCCCAAGAGAATATTTCAAAAGAATTTCAAAAAATCAAGAATATTTTCAGATATAGTTCAAATTATTCTTCTGTTAAAACATTTATTTCTTTTAATACAAAGATTGATAAATTTCAAAAAATATTAGACCTCTATTCATTTTATAAGCCTAGAAATGATTCAAAAATCGAGAAAATTGTTTTATCAATAAAAGAAAGTATTTTAAAAGAAAAAAGAAAAAGTTTTGATATATATTGTAACAAAAATAAACAAAGATTTAAAAAGAAAAATTCTTTCAGATGATTTTTTAAAAAATGCTGTAAACTTTGATCAAAAAAATAAAAACATAATAATTCAATTCAACGAATCTTCTAACAAATACCCGAATTTAAACTATTTATGCATATTTGGAGATATAATGCTAAAAATTAATAAATATAAATCCAATAGTATGAATCTTTATTTTAAAAAAATAACTTTTTCGAGAAACAAGTACTATTCAATCATTCTTGAAGGGGATCCTCAGGAATTTAAACTTAGCAATTTACTTTCGAGTACCTATTTTTATAAACTATCCTTCGACTCAAATCATATATTACTGGTCTCGAGTTTACTTGGAATAGAAGCAGCAAGAGAAAAAATATTCTTGGAATTGAATAAGATTTTTACAACAAAAAGGGTAAAACTCAATTTTTCTTTTATCTCTATCATTGCAGATAATCTTACGCTAAATGGTAAGATTTTAGGTATTTCATTCAATCAACAATTTATTCACAAAAATAGTTTTTTGTACCACGCAGCTATAGAAAAAACTATCGAAACGTTAATAGTTTCATCCTTTCACGGAAGCATGTCTCGTACCTCAGGTACTCTTGAATCTCTATTTCACGGAAAACGAAATATTACAGGGACTGGAATTAGCCGCATTTTATAAAAATATGAACATTCTTTTAGTATTTTAATAATTTATAACTCTTTTCATTTTTCTACTTTTCTATCATTATTATTATGGGATAACTCCATTGATGGTCACATCAAGTCATACATATCTTTAGTATTCTTCAAAATACTTCAATTCTAAACACATTATTATTGATGTTTTTTAGATTTCACAAGCTTGAAATTATAACCTTACTTTTCGAATAAGAAATATAAACCTTTAAAAAAACATTTAGACTAATATAATTGATATAAGACTATTAAATCATGCTTAGTGGTAAAAAATATAAAAGAATTCCTAGAATATTAAATTTTTATAAAGAAGAATTGTAAAAAATCAAAGGGTATCCTAAACTAATTAAATGTTGAGAAGTTAACTAATTTAAAGAAAAGCATATCATACTTAGTATGAAACTATTAAATATCAGAAAAGAAGTATAGGATATTAAACTAGTTAATGACACAAGAAGTAATAAACTTTTCTATTAAAAACTTATTTAAAATCATATTTAAATATAACAGATTTTTAAAATTTTATTTATATAAAAAAAATGAAAATTTTTTCTTTGTTCTTTACCTAAAATCTTGTAGGTTTAATCCAAAATATTATTTTTCGACTCTTCGAAACAAATCCTTAAAAATATTAAATAGAGGTAACTTAGATATATCTACGTTAAAAAACTTGTCACATATTAAAAAATTTTTTAAAAAAAATTGTAGATTTCACTACCATCAGAAATTGCATTGTAGTTTCACAAAAAAGCTTAAAAATAAGTTAACACTTACGAAAAATATAATCTCACATTTGTTTTTTATCAATTCTAATAAGTTAAAGATACTTTACAAAAATTATAAATCTTCTAATATTTCTACAATGACACAAAGTTCTAGGATGAAAGAAGCATTTAATTATACTAATAAATCTTTTAGAAGGTAGTTTTAAATAAAATAGTATAATTTTTAATACCTTACGTTTTCTTATTAACAGTGGTGTGAGAGGATGCATGATTAAGTTAAAAGGCGTTTACAGATCTAAACGAACTAAGACTTTTAAATTCAGACGAGGATTAATAAGCCATTCAGGAATTCAGAACAATGACTGGATAGATTCTGATAGCTTTTATTTGAATAAAAAACGAGGAACACTAGGAATAAATGTTTTATTCTTTCTAATAGATAAAAATAATGAAAAAGGAAAGAAAAAATTATTTCTTAAATAAAAAGCACTTAGTACCGGGGAAAATCAGAAGAAAATCTAGTATTCTTCTATTGAAAAATAAATAGCCTATTACTGGATTCGAACCAGTGACTTCTTGCTTACTAGGCAAGTGCTCTACCCCTAAGCTAAATAGGCATCTTGGCTTATATACAATAATAGATTTATTTATTAATCAATAAATGTATAAATAATAGCTTAATTAATGAATAAAAAAACTTTGCAAATGCAAACTCTCAATAGTGGTCTTGAACTTGATAGAGCTATACTCAATGTTAAATGTTAAGATTTTCAGGAAAAACATAGATTAATTGTCATAAGATTCGGCGATGAAAACGATGTTGAAACACTTTATATGGATGAAGTTAATAATACTGTTAAAGGTGATTAATAAATCAATCGAATCATTAAAAAATATAGCTGTTTTTTATAAAATGGACTTAAAAACAGCAGAAGAAGTTGTATCCATCTACGAATTGATCGATCCATGCTCTTTGATGTTTTTCTTTCGCAACAAGCACATAATGGTTGATTTAGGTACGGGAAACTACAATAAAATAAACTGGCTATTTAATTCAAAACAAGATTGTATTGACATAATTGAAACAATTTATAGGGGAGTGATCAAAGGTAAGACATTAATTTTTTTTAATAATAGTTTGATATTAATTAATAGATTATTCTTCTAAATATAAATACTAATTATATTGTTTATTTAATGATTCTATTTTCATGACATTTCTTATTTAGATTAAAATGTATAGAGTTTAAACTGAAGGATATAAATATTTCATTATCTTTTCTTACTAAAAAAGAAGGTTTATTTACGATTTGGTTTTTAACTCTAATTTCTAAAATTTTTACTGGATATGTTTGTGCATTATCAAAATGCGAGCTTCGTGGATAGTTTTGGATAATTTAAGTTGTTTTACTACGGTTTGTAATCTTCTGGACAGTATTGATCGTAGATCTATTTTGATGATAGACTCTAGACAAAAAGTCATATTGTTCATAAAGTTATATTTATAACAAAACCAAAGAATACCATAACTTTGACTTGGTATTTTTTCGAGCTTCGCCTTTTTATAAATTAACTTTTCTGCGACTTTTCGTAGTTTAGAAAGAAAAAATTGAGTTCTCCACAATTCTCTTTTGTTTTTTAATCCAAATAAATTTATCATCCGAATCTCATTGCACAATCTAAGCTTTTCATATGGATTTTTTGGTCTATTCCAGATTTTGCTATCTATATATTAAAATATTACAATTTGTGTAATTACTTACTTTTACCATATTTTATTGCACTTTATTTCAATTATTATTATTTATTATAATTATTTCTGACTTATTTTTATACCATAAGGAATAGGGAAATATTTACTAGAACTTAACTTCGGCATTAGTTCGTCGTTTATGAGAGAAATTAATAATAATATTATTTTTGAATATTGATCCGTTTCTATCACAGAATGATTGATCTTATTAATTATGTTTATAGAAAAAGATGCATCTAAGGATAATAAAGCACTGTTGTGACACTCATCACTAACTTTATCCACAACTACAATCTTTTTTTATTAATAGAACATTTTTGAACGGCACTGTCATTATATCTTCGGATTTGTTTTTTAGCTTCTCCAACCTATCAATCAAAAACTTAAATAATATAGTTGGTCTTTCAGTATTATTCCTGACTATATATAAATCATTGTTCATTAAATATATTAAAACTACATTGTTGGAATAATAAATATTCTGCCCTGTATTTTGGATCATCTGTAACTAAAAATCTTACTAAATGTTGTTTTGGGTATAGAAACCTAAATCTTGATGATAGGTTCTCATACAAATGGCTTGTGACATCACTGGTATACTGAAGCCTATTATTAAGTAATATAAGTTCTTTACCGTAAATGGATTTTTGATTTTCCGACAAAATTACTAAATTAATATTTAGATGAAGAGATCCAGAATAACTTATATTCTTGTCTGGGATCACTGATATCTGTACCATACCTGTAAAAAATTTATTTACAATTTTTCTTTTGAGAATAGCTTATTGCAGAAATAATCATTTTACATAAAGCTAACTTTTCAATGTGTATTTTATAGTTATGTATTTTAAGTGTTTCATAAAAAACTTTTATATTTTCATCAAATAAAAAGATAAACCCATTTTTTACTTTCATCTCTTGATTGATAGTTAATAAATTTCTAGATGAATAAAATAAATAAGAGATTTTTTTAAATTTTAATTCATTATCTATAAGATATATTTAACTTTTTCTTTCACTTGATTTCAATTTCCACTGACTCCTATCTGCTCTTTTTCTATATCGATTAATATTTGGCTTAACTAAAGAAATTTTGATTTCGCTTGTCATTATTTTGATTAGCACTATCCAAGTAATACTAGTCCTTGGTATATATATTACTGAAATATGCAAAAATTTAAGAAAACTATTCCGTCTAGAAGCAAGTTTAAAATTATACTCGATATGAAAGAAAGCAATATTTATCTAGTTAATCTTTTAAAAAAGTATTCTAAATATATATTAGTAAATTATATCATAATATTTATCTATTATTCGTTGGTTATCGTGTTATTAACCCAATGCTAGAAAAAGTTGTTTTAACTGTTATACATATAATTAAAGATAGAAACTGAACATATTAAATCAAAAATACTTTTTTTACGTTGCCTAAAAGCTATTGTTATAGATCTGGTAGATCTCTTCTCCAGAATTTGTAATTTAAGTACCCTTTATTCATAATCTAATATAATTACATACAATTAAGCATCAAATTATTAACTTTTTAAAATCAAAATAAATATTTTATCTTTATCATAGTTAAAAAAACAAAACTGAAGCCTTGGATAATATAACTCTCTTTCGCTTGTCACCTAAAAGGTATATTGTACAAAAGTGCTTTAAAAAAGTTTTCAAATGAATCCAGTTTGGAAGGTTTAGCTTAATAGCGTTAAAAACATAATACATAGTCTTGAACCTGTGTAACTTTTGGATATATTTTAAGTTGATCATTTGAACTTGTGTCTTGATGAAAATATATTTATTTAAAGATGGTATCATGAATTTCGATGCTTGAGTAATATCATTTAATTTTATGATTCTCGTTTCAATAGGGTGTTTGCAATTTTTAGAAGTTTCAATACTAACAAAATTAATCCAGTGTTTCATTTTAGAATAACTTTCATAAGTTAGCAAATAAGTATACGCTTAGTTTCCTTTTTGAGTCTTAAATTTAATGACTTTGGTATACTGTTTAATCCATAGGATGATTCGATTTTAAAACAATCTATCAATATATAATAAAAACCTAGCATTCCTATCATTGATAAAAATGATCTTTTTGAAAAAATACAAAAACGGCCAATTCTTCCTCCCAAAATAAACTAAAATAATAACACTTACTTTTTGAATACTTATTTTTGAAAAACAACAAACTTCCAATCCTGCTGTATTTTGAGTCAAATAGAATAAGTCTCCCACTTGATCTACAATAATCAGAGGTCCATTTTTACAGGTGTTGCTTGAGGCTAAGTGTTTCTTTCTTTTAGCATGAGAAATCATCGCCTTCTTAAAATCACTATATCCTCCGTATAATTTCAACAACATTAACAATTCACTTGGATGCCAAATATACTTTAATATAGAATCTATAATCATAGGGAAGTTTTTTACATCTTTTAGAGAATGCCCTCTAGATACCACAAGAGTTTCAAAAAGTGTTGATAGAAGTGCAGTTTTAAAAGCACTTACTTTAACTTTGCGATTTGTCTTTATATTCCACTTCTTAGAATAATTTCTATTTCCAAATAATCTTCCACCTCTACACATATTAGCTAATGCTCCTTGGCCCGCTTTTCGTGTACCTGATCCCTTTATCCTTGGAATCCTAGCTAAACCCCTACCGGGACCCCAGCTTTTTGCTGAAACTTGATTCCCAGAGTTATTATATTTAATGTTTTTATGAATACGTGAATTGTATAAATTATTTATATACATGTTTAAGTTTTTTAAATTTATTTCGATATTTTTTATATTCTTTACTATTACTGAATTGTTTCTTTGAGTATTAAGTCCAATCACATTGAATTTAATAAAAGACTTCTGTTGAGACATCTATTATAACTAGTCTTAGTAACAGGTTTATGTTATAGCTTTATACATGCTTTTCATCTATTTGAGATCTGTAAACTATTTTTAGAAATAGATCAATATTTCATGTACCATATTTACGCAATAAATTATTTCGGTAATAAATATGGCCACAGTACGAGCAAAAGTCTTATGACTTGTTATATTGGCATTTTTCTAGCTTTTATCAGATCTTATGTTTGTCAAAATTTAATTATTGAAAAGGTATTAAAATTACTATAGGAAAAAAAATTTATATTTTTGAATAGTTTACTTTCACTACTCAACTGTATAAGTCTAAGGGAATATTATAAAAATAAAAAGATTCTTTATATAGTTAAAAGATTATACTTTCTAACAACAATACAGTTAATCATCTTTAGAGTCAAGTATTATTACATATTTAAAAACGAATTAAAAATTAAACATAATCAATATCATCAATTTTTGATCAATCATAGAAAATTATATGCCTCTTTTTTCAATGTGATACTGATAGTAAAGACTTTCCTTATGTTTATATTTCTTTTTTATCTAAAAATCTATAAGTATTCAACTAACTTAATTAATTCATCATTTAATAATTAACTTTCATTTATACCTTAAACCCATATAATATTTAAAATATATCATATATTTATAGAAGATCCTAGTGTTACGAACTTTATCGATATTCATGATAACACCATTTCTCACTAACAATTCAGCTAATATTGTATTTATTCTTAAGGTCATTGGATTTTTATCTAAACGTTGCGAACTATTATAAAGGCATTTAATTTTAAAAAGATACTTAAGATACCAAAAACAACAATATTCAGTATTAGAAAACCTATGTGTAGTTATTCTTTTTGTTGTTGTTTGATTTTTTCTTAGTAACATTACTATATTTCCAATGTTAAGATTATGCATATACCTTTCTGTTAACGCATTTTCATCAGTGCTCACAAGATAAAGAAAAATTTTATATTTCACGTTTAAAATCTTTAAGAAATGTATAAAATAAAAAAAGTTTTTAAGTAATTTTTTATTTTTAAAAATACTTTTTTCCATAATTGATTTTAAATTAAAATCTTTTATAGCATACGCTAAATGCTGTAATGGTCTTGGATAACTTAATTTATTTGAAAAATACGCAACAAATTTGAAATAAAAGGCTGATTTATTCTTAAATTCAAAAGTATACACACCCAGGCTATTGAAATATCTTTGCAATTTTAAATCACGAGTATGTGCCGTGGATGAGATACAAATGAATAAGTTAGAAAATAGTTTTTTTTTTAATAGAAAATAAAGTAGACGCATCTCAGCGCTATCGTTCCAGGTTAATTTTTCGTTTTTACAGATATTCGTCATGTTTTTACACTTATTCATAGCTGAATAACTCTTTTCTAGTGAATTCTTCAAATTTTTACTATCATAAGTTATTCTTGATGTCTGCAAAAAACTATTATTAAAAGTATGATAGGCAGATACGAACAATCTATCTATATCCTTATATTTTATAAAATGTAGAAATTTAAGTCGTTTCTTTAAATTTAAAGTGGAGAAACTTAGTACATCAAACCGAGTATTATAGTTTATTAACCCACTATAAAAGTCAATATCAACAAAGATCATTATTCGCTTCTGTTTT
Organism: Bigelowiella natans; assembly: GCF_000002455.1. Lineage (NCBI taxonomy): Eukaryota > Cercozoa > Chlorarachniophyceae > Bigelowiella > Bigelowiella natans. The sequence continues at coordinate 130,145 of NC_010004.1, forward strand.
AATAACGAAAGTGCCCATTTATCAAAACCATTGTTCTTAATAAAGTTCAATACTTTTAATAAATCCACTCTAGAATCATCCAAATATAGTATTGTGCTGCGGTTTTGATTGATTCTAGCATTGAAAGATATAAGCTTTATTATAGAAGAACTAAGAATACAGTTCATTTGATTGATAGAAGAAAAAGATATCACTGTTAAATTAGTAATTTTTGAAAGGCTAGATAAAAATAATTTCTTACCATGCCCCTTTAGACCAGTCAAAAGAAAAAAATTACAATTATAGTATTCTGATGGTTTCTTACATGCTTTATCAATATCGTTCAAAATACGGAAAAAAAATGATAACTTTTTTTTGTAAACTTGAATCGAATATTTTAAATTTGAATTTTTAGTTAAAGATAGCAATTTGTTGAATTTTACAACAATTTTTGTATTATTAGACAAATAATACCATCCTGGTTCAGATAAATTTCTAACTTTTGCGATAAAAGCTAAAGAGCCCTTTTTAAAGTTAAATTGTGTTCTTCGAAATAAATCAATCTTATGAAAAACTATCCACTTTACCAAATATATGATAAAGGAAGTCATGGAAAAGCTACTTTCTAAATTAGTAAACAATATTAATTTTATTAACGATCCAAAATAAATTGAATAATTCTATTTTATAATTTTTACTTTTTTTAAAATATATTCTTCCTTGAAACAAGTATACATACTTCTTTTAGAATAGTTAGATAAAAAAATCATTGGATATTGAATATACTTAGAATAAAGAAATTTTAAATATGTATTTTTATTGATTTTATTCTTTTAAAACTTGCAAACCTTTATATAATAAAACAAAGGGGTTTTTATTAAATCGAATTTTAAATAATTATAAGTCATCATAAAGTTACTTTTTAGGGCTTTCTTAAAGTGTATCATGTATTTAACTATTGTTTTATAGTAATAAAAGTATATACTAATATAGTACTTTTATCGTCTTGAAATCTTTTTTTAATAATACTCTTTTTATACATTAATGTACCTTTTTAAAAAGATACTAATAATTATCTGATTTGAGGAAAGCATTTCATTTAAACTTGTTCCATGGGTTAAATTTATTAGGTTCATGACTATGTTCTGTTGTGAGATAATAGTACTTTCTTTATCGAAATAGAATCAATATCCAAATACCTTTTTTTCTTAAAACCAGAAAAATTGAAATTAAGAATATATACCTCAGATGAATGCACTCTTGATGCATTAGGCTTTAGTATTATAACGTATTTGAACAATATTCTCAGAAGGTAAATAAAAATATTTAAATTCTTTGAAATAAAAAATTTAGATACTAAAGACCCGCCATCTCGTAACACTTTAATAGCTATTTTAAAACTAAAAAAAGCTAGACCGTTCTAATAATAAATTATAAACCTGCATTTCTGAATCAATTATATTCTCAGTTCCTACATTTGGTGAACCATCATTTAAAAGACAATCATAATAAGCTCCTTTACTAATCTTATTAAGCGCTGGATACAACATAGGTGATCTAATAGACATTTTTATAAAAATGACACTCTGTAAAGGCTTAATTTTCACTAAATCAACACCTACGATCAAGTATGACCGTTTAGCTAAAAGTTGTATAATTTGAAGCCAGCCACCTATTTAAACGAAAATAACCCGGAAAACAACATAAATCAATTATTCTATTAGTAAACCGTAACAAATTAAACTTTTTTTCGATTTGAATCAATTTAAAAGCAGAACGAGATCTAAAACTATGAAAATATAAATACTTAAATTTTTTAGATAAGCGAAAAAACTTTTCTTTACTCATTGATAATAATAATTGTTGCAAAAAAAAAAACCCAAGCATGAAGGTACAAACTAGAGGACAAAACAAATCCTTATCAGATAAATACACAACACCTAAAGTTTCCATCCAGTATCGAAAACGATATGATCCTTTATGAAAATAGACACCGTTTCGCCAGAAAATCAATTATAGGGTAATCCAACGACAAGATGAGGTTGCACTTGACACACCAGGCTTTCCAAAAAGATGCACGAAACAAACCCAAATGACCAAGAAGTTTTCTTAGCAAGGAAGAGATCGATCAGATCATTGAAGATGCCCAGAAGTATTCAGGTGAGGATAAGGCCGAAAAGGAATTTGTCGAGATTAAAAATAACGCCGAGGCTCTCATTTACGAAGCTCAGAGGAAGCTACAAGAAGACAGCGAACTTGCAAAATCTGAGAAAGCTTCACAGATACAGTCTACCATCGATGCCCTGCGATCCGGTCTGAACAGTAAAGACAGGTCTGCCATAACCCAACTCATGAGTGAACTACAAACTCTACTTCAATAATAACCATGGCCTTACAGAAGGTCGCTCGCTATTATATTTGACAAGACTTTACTAATTAAAGCCTATAATTAACTTTTTTTTGTTTTAGGATTATTCACTTAATATTTACCTTACTCCCTTTTTCTAACCACCGTATAGAGATGAGTGCATGTACATTCAAAGAGCACCTTCAGACACGGTGGTAAAAAAACCTCAATGTTTCACATGACTCTTACTAGAACATACCTGGACGATCTGTGACCACAGGAGAAGCTATTTCTCTACAAGACGTAGGGGTGCACACCCCTACTCCTACTTTGCGTTTACAGGACTCCTCTGTCTCTCTTATCAACTGAAGTTTGGAGGTGCTTGATATAGAAATAGTCTCCTCCTTTTGGATGTATCTCAAGAAAGCCAAAGACATCTCAAAAAATGCTCCGAATCAAATTCAAGGAATGCAACCCAGGTTGGCTTATTAATCAAGGTAATTGAGATAGTGCATGACATCAATGGGCGACTCTCTACAGATTCATCGAACGTTCAAGAGGACTGTTAAAAGTTGAGATACTCTAGTAGCGACGCAAATTTATGTAAGCGAGGCTGAAATAACATCAAGAGATGCTAACCCAAGAGGATATATGATTAAAAGCCTTAAACGAGATAATGCCTGAAAGTAAGGTAACGAAAAGACTACAACTAAGAATAGTAAGAAGCAGAATTTTTGTATACTTGCATCCTTATTCCGGAGGACCTAGTGAACCGGGGGTAGGCCTGCACGGATCACGCGTTTGCACTCTCTCGCTTCCAGCACCCCGTTCCTCTTTAGCACGGTCGTCTACAGTGGGTCCTTGGCGGAGGTCTTGCCCCAGAATGATCTGAGGCTCGGGCGCGTCAGTTCTGTGCCCTCTAAGGGGTACATAAGGCCTTCTTCCTCCGCTTCGCGCAGAGGCTTGTCTTGGCCGGCCGCGTTCCTCTCGCCTGGCCGTGTCTCTGGCAAGGGTTCTGGCTTGAGAGGCTGTCAGCCATTACCCCACGGATGTAGCCTCGCGCCATCGACGGCTCCATCGAGCGCGTTACCAAGTATCCGATCGAACCGTTCCTCTCGTACTAAGCTCCATTACCATCACACCGGCCCCTCACAACAGTAGGGTAAAACTAACCTGTCTCACGACGGTCTAAACCCAGCTCACGTTCCCTGTCTGTGGGTGAACAATCCAACGCTTTGTGAATCCTGCTTCACAATGATAGGAAGAGCCGACATCGAAGAATCAAAAAGCAACGTCGCTATGAACGCTTGGCTGCCACAAACCAATTATCCCTGTGGTAACTTTTCTGACACCTCTAGCTTCACACCCAGAAGGCTAAAGGATCGGTAGGCCATGCTTTCGCAGCTCAAGCTCCTACTGAGAGCCCGAATCAAGTCAGCTTCTACCCTTAACTACACCACACGAGAGTTCTGTCCTCGTTGAGCTGACCATAGGACACCCGCGTTGTCTTTTGACGGGTGTACCGCCCCAGCCGAACTCCCCACCTGGGGGTGTCTCTCGTGCGTAAGAAGCCAAGCAAGCGAGGAATCGCGCGGATCCTACACTTACTCGAGTATGCCTGCCGCGCACAAACCACGCCACGGGAGTGGGTCCATGCACGCTTACCATAACAAGATCAGCAGGACGATCTTGGGAGTGGTGGTATTTCAGTGACGCTCGGAAGCTCCCACCTATGCTACACCTCCTAAGTCGCCCAACAACCCCAGGATAGAGTCAAGCTCAACAGGGTCTTCTTTCCCCGCTGTTTCTCCCAAGCCCGTTCCCTTGGCTGTGGTTTCGCTAGAGGGTAGGTAGGGACAGTAGGAATCTCGTTGCTCCATTCATGCACGTCACTAATTAGATGACGAGGCATTTAGCTACCTTAAGAGAGTCATAGTTACTCCCGCCGTTTACCCGTGCTTCGTCGAATCTCTCCGTCTTGACAGTCTGAGCACTGGGCAGGATTCACATTGCGTCAACATCCGCGGGGACCATCGCAATGCTGTGTTTTTAGTAGACAGTCGGATTCCCTTGGTCCGCGCCAGTTTCAATTGAGTCAACCTCCCCCAGGTATCAGTATCGTTCCTCGGTGACCCCTGACACGACACCCGCCACACAAAGACCGTCCATTAGTATACAGACACACATCCTTGGATCGGGGAGTTGCACCCGCTGTGGGATGTGTATAGATCTCGTATTTTGTGTAGGCCGTCGGGTCTCCGCCACGCGAAACTTCACTGCGCACTTCCGCAGCGATACCCAGGGGGGTAACGATCGAAGCCAATCCTTATCCCGAAGTTACAGATCTAATTTGCCGAATTCCCTTACCTACCTTTCTCTATCGACTAGAGGCTGCTCACCTTGGAGACCTGATGCGGTTATGGGTACGACCTTGGGAGGTGCATCCTTGTCGCTCCCTCGCATTTTCATGGGCCCGCCCTGATGCACCGGACCCCGTGTTTCGAACAGGGCTGTGCCGCTTGTGGAGCCCCTTCTCCAGTTGACCCTGCTCCAAGCCCCCACAAGCATCAAGAGGAGTAGAGACCTCCTCCCGGGATCAAGGCGAGCGTCTGCGAGCTCGCTTGCGTTGCCGCCTTCGGATCCCTCCAAGGTAAGGGAATATTAACCCTTTTCCCTTTCGATGAGGATGCTACGGCGCTACCCTAATCCTTAGGATCGACTCACCCGCGGCCAAACGCTGTTCCCGCGGAACCCTTCTCCACTTCAGTCTTCAAAGTTCTCATTTGAATATTCGCTACTCCCACCAAGATCTGCACTAGGCGCCGCTCCACCGAGGCTTACGCCATGGCTTCGAAGCAACACCCACGCCCTCCTACCCGTGAGAGCAACGTTCGCGCTCACGGTCGAGTCTAAGTCACACGCTTGAGCGTCATCCATTTTCGGGGCCTACTGGTTCGGCAGGTGAGTTGTAACACACTCCTTAGCGGATTTCGACTTCTATGACCACCGCCCCGCTGTCAGTATCAGCTGACACCCTTCCTGGGATCTAGGTGAGCGTGTAGTTGGACACTTTAACTCGACACTCGGTTCATCCCGCATCGCCAGCTCTGCTTACCAAAACTGGCCCACTTGAGACTCTCGGTCGCGCTTACCCCTTCATCCAAGCAAGGAGGCGCCGTGCCAATTCAGAGTTTGAGAACGAGTCGAACATCTATCCACGCCCGTCACTCGTAATCAGTCGCTTTACTTGACACACCCGATCGAGTCTCAGCTATCCTGTGAGAAACTTCGGAGGGAACCAGCTACTAGGTGGTTCGATTGGTCTTTCGCCACTAGGCCCAGGTCAGAGAAGCGATTTGCACGTCAGCACTCCTTCGGGCCTCCACCAAGCGTTAGCCAGGCTTCGCCCTGCCCAGGCCTAGATCACCACCTTTCGGGTCCTGGGAGGCCTGCTCCACCGGATCGCTCAGACGCGAAGCTCTCAAACGCATGACTGCGCACTTCCGCAGCGAGCCCGGTATGGCTATACCGGGATGCATCAGCGGTAATAAGGCTCCGCGTATAGGGCGACCGGTCAAGGTTGGACACATGGACCGTGCCTCAGTTCGGCATGGTCCATGTGTCCAACCCCTGGTCAGGTTTCTTACGCCCGTGTGGCTCGCCGCACACTGACTCGCAGACCTGCCAGACTCCTTGGTCCGTGTTTCAAGACGGGTCATCGGAGGATGTTGGATCGATCCTCGTGATCAGGTCATGCAGGACATGCCTGACTCTGTCTCTATCTACACAGCCCCTCATCGTGTCACGAGATTCGTTTCAGATCCGTGTCGGACCTGTCTCGTGCGATGCGCGGCTGGGATCGATCAAAGGAACTGGCTTATAACCATCCCCACATCGCACCCCCAGATGCTTCCACCCTAATGATTTCAGGTTCTCATTTCACTCCCCTTCCGGGGTGCTCTTTCATCTTTCCCTCGCGGTACTTGTTCGCTATCGGTCTCCCGGTTGTATTTAGCCTTGGATGGGGTCTACCACCCGCTTCAGGCTGCACTCTCAAGCAACCCGACTCTCAGGAATTGGTGGATCATCCGGGCCCTGGTAAAGGGTATTGGACCCAACCCGCGCGTGACTTACGAGACTCTCACTCTCTCTGGTGGGACATTCCAGTTCCTCTTCAGACACGTGCGGGTATAGGGTTTCCCTTTAGCTAGGAATACACCCATCGGATTCACCACTCCGTTTTCCTTTTACCCTACAATGCACTAGAACCTGGCCTCCCTTGGCTCAGGTTCAATGCGCTTCGTGGTTGGGCTACTCCCGGTTCGCTCGCCGTTACTAAGGGAATCCTGGTTAGTTTCTTTTCCTCCGCTTAATGATATGCTTAAGTTCAGCGGGTTCTCCTGCTCGTGGGTAGGACCTCATGCGCTCGTGGGTCGTTCAGCGACCCACAGGAAACTAGCCTCTCCCCACCGCTAGGGTAGGGTCCGGTATTTGATCCGTCCTCAAGGAGATTTGGACTCACTTTCGGATATCGGACACGGCGCTGCAGCACACTCGTGCCACAGCGATGGCAGCTCTTGTCACTACTCCAGGGCATGCTCAGCCTGCTACGGCTCCACTGCTGAGCGCCAGATGCGTTCGAAGATTCAATGATTCACGAGTCCGCGGAATCCTGGTCTATGCGCGTATCATCGCATGTCGCTTTCTGCTACGTTCTTCATCGATACGGGAGCCTAGACATCCATCACTAGGGTTTCTTCGTTCACACTTGGTAGGTTCACCTGCCATGCGCCTGACTGTTTCTCTTTCGTCACGTGTTTCAACCTTGACTTACGCTCGCGCGCTGGGCTCGATTTAGAAGCGATGATCCTTCTGCAGGTTCACCTACGGAAACCTTGTTACGACTTCTCCTTCCTTTAGATACTGACGGATCGAGGGAGGTCTACAACGCGAGGGTGTTACCCTGGTCGATCTCTCGCTCTCTCCAGCCGATCCATTGGCAGGAGCGACGGGCGGTGTGTACAAAGGGCAGGGACGTATTCAGCACGAGCTGATGACTCGTGCTTACTAGGCATTCCTCGTTCAAGATCAACAATTGCAATGATCTATCCCTGGCAGGGTGCGGTTTACGAGGCGCGCCAAACCTCTCGGTTCAGCCCTCATCTCATTGCTCGCACCATTGTAGCGCGCGTGCAGCCCAGAACATCTAAGGGCATCACAGACCTGCTATCGCCTCATGCCTCCCTTGGTTTCCCACCAAGCGTCCTCCTAGGATGCTCATTTCGTAATGCTCGGTCCTGGCCCATACCCGGATTGCCTTCACCAAGCTACTCCCTTCGTGGATCTTGGTTGTACCCAAGTCTACACCGGATATTCAACGTACTGAGCTCGCTAGGAGTTGAGGTCTCGCTCGTTACCGGAATTAACCTGACAAGTCAACTCACGAACTAGAAACGGCCATGCACCACCTCCCATAGAATCAAGAAAGAGCTATCAATCTGTCAATCCTCCCTATGTACGGACCTGGTAAGTTTTCCTGCGTTGAGTCAAATTAAGCCGCAAGCTCCACGCCTTGTGGTGCCCTTCCGCCAATTCCTTTAAGTTTCAGCCTTGCGACCGTACTCCCCCCGGAACCCGAAAGCTTGTGATTTCTCATAAGGTGCTGATGGAGCTATCGAGAAGAACGTCCACCAACCCCTAGTCGGTATCGTTTACGGCTAGGACTACACACGGTGCCTAATCGTGTTCGCTCCCCTAGCTTTCGTCCACTGATCAATGAAAACATACTGGACGGATGCTTTCGCTGTTGTTCGTCCTCCATTGGTCACCGAATTTCACCTCTAGCAATGGAATACGACCGCCCCCGACTGCTCCTATTAATCCTTCCTCCGATCCCGAGCGCTAGCGCAATCCGGGTCGGAGTCCTTGCGTTGTTATTCCATGCTATTGTGCCTAGAGTACTCCGTACTTGCTATGAACACCACAATTTCGTCAAGGTAACATGGGGCGATATCTCCGCAGGGCTACACAAGCTACCCCTTGGGGATGGTCACCCCAGTAACTCCTAGCGTCAGACGCGTTACGAGCCTTTAATTCGACTACGGACGTTTTAACCGCAACAACACTAATATATGCTATTGGAGCTGGTATTACCGCGGCTGCTGGCACCAGTCTTGCCCTCCAATCGGTCATCACCCAACGGTTTAGATTGGATGCATTCCCTATACAAGATCACGGATCTATACTAGGGTATGTTTCGTCACTACCTCCCTGCGTCAGGATTGGGTAAGTTGCGCGCCTGCTGCCTTCCTTAGAAGTGGTAGCCGTCTCTCAGGCTCCCTCTCCGGAATCGAACGCCAATTCCCCGTTACCCGTCATTTCTTTGGTAGGCCACTACCCTACCAACGTGCAAGATGATGGGGCAGAAATTTGATTGGAGCATCGTTAGCGTTGTTCAGCTATACTAGTAGCTAAACGGCCATACGATTCGACAGTTATTATGATTCAACACGATCTCTACACTCAGGCTATAACTTAAGGCTGAGTGTCGAGGCTAGCGTTTATAACTAATAAATACGCCCCTCCTAATCTCCTTGACGGATGAGTTGGGGAAATTCGCACGTATTAGCCACAGAGTTACTACGGGTATCCGAGTAGTCCATACCACCAAATARATTATAACTGGTATAATGAGCCATTCGCAGTTCACCAGTGGTTTACACTTAGACATGCATGGCTTAATCTTGAAGACGAGCATATAACTACTGGCAGGATCCACCAGCTATCAAGTCGCATCTCCGCAAAGCGGAAACTATTCGAGAGGCGCCGTACCGGCGCCTCTCTGGTACATCATCCGATGATGCAACCCGTAGAAAAAGATAATTCTACAGGATCAATATTCAAGCATGATCCATGCTCCCTCTCGAACCAAAGCCCGCATCGCGAAAACTCTCTTAGACCTCTTTGTAAACGCTGCCTCTGAGACTCGAAACGTGACCTAGTTAGAGAGTAGGAAACCATTGTTTTGATTTGTTTAGTTGGGGTTTCTCCTGGGAACGCATACCACTGGACGACAAGCTCGCCAAACCGAAACTCTTCTCAGCGGGAAATAGCTCACGTATATAACAAAAAGCTTGAGTGTGGGCTAACCGTTCTTAGATGGTGACAACCCTCAAGTTGTTGATGTGGGGCTTCCACAACGTAAGAAGAGAATCTGGGGAGACAAAACTCCAGTGTGTGCTTCCCTGTGCGGATACACAGCTTTGGACGTATTCGATCAGCCGAAGACCTTTCTAATTGAAGGTCTACTAAACGTATACCTGCCAAAACCATATCGCGCGTGTTAGTTATAATTGAGTCAAAATACTCTCGCTGTAGTATTTATAGGTCGTTGAACGTGTATTATCCTACAGGACTTCGTTCAGTATCTTACAGGGATGCCGCTAGGCGCATCCACGAACCGGTTGCGGTGTTTCGGTTCTTATCCGTGAATGTTTCCGGATGTCTAATTAAGCAACAAGAGTATCAATTGAGCGTGGAACGCTACACAGGCCCTAATCTAAGGGCTAGTATAAGGTCTGGAAGCGTCCGAATTCCAAGGTATGGGCAGGAACACCGCATCATGGGCGAGTTTCTACCAAAAACCAGAATACCGCGCTGCATACGCCGCGTACAACCAGAAGGAACTAACTCCATGCCAAATGCTCACACAAAGAGACTAACGAACATGTTAGTGTTATGCGTGCAAACCCAAACTGACGAGTTAGAAACTATCTGCATTAAAGGTAGACAAAATATAAAAGGATGCAGATTCTACAAGGTTTAAAATTTTAATTATGTCAAGTTTAAATATTTAAAAACTAGTAACAGAGCGGCGCAAACAAACCACCACACGCAGGGTCTAGGGTCTAGGGTCTAGGGTCTAGGGTCTAGGGTCTAGGGTCTAGGGTCTAGGGTCTAGGGTCTAGGGTCTAGGGTCTAGGGTCTAGGGTCTAGGGTCTAGGGTCTAGGGTCTAGGGTCTAGGGTCTAGGGTCTAGGGTCTAGGGTCTAGGGTCTAGGGTCTAGGGTCTAGGGTCTAGGGTCTAGGGTCTAGGGTCTAGGGTCTAGGGTCTAGGGTCTA